>NW_025538677.1:0-17501 GCF_020615455.1 Coregonus clupeaformis | reverse complement strand
GTTTTTAGATTCCGTCTCTCACAGTTGAAGTGTACCTATGATAAAAATTACAGACCTCTACATGCCTTTTGTAAGTAGGAAAACCCTGCAAAATCGGCAGTGTATCAAATACTTGTTCTCCCCCACTGTGTATTCACCCCCCCTTGCTATAAAGACCCTAAATAAAGATCTGGTGCAACAAATTACCTTCAGAAGTCACATAATTAGTTAAATAAAGTATATCTGTGGGCAATCTAAGTGTCACATGACCTGCCACATGATCTCAGTATATTTATACACCTGTTCTGAAAGGCCCCAGAGTCTGCAACACCACTAAAGCAAGGGGCACCACGAATCAAGCGGCACCATGAAGACCAAGGAGCTCTCCAAACAGGTCAGGGACAAAGTTGTGGAGAAGTACAGATCAGGGTTGGGTTATAAAAAAATATCCGAAACTTTGAACATCCCACGGAGCACCATTAAATCCATTATTAAAAAATGGAAAGAATAGGCACCACAACAAACCTGCCAAGAGAGGGCCGCCACTACAAAACTCAGACCAGGCAAGGAGGGCATTAATCAGAGAGACAACAAAGAGACGAAAGATAACCCTGAGCTGCAAAGCACCACAGCGGAGATTGGAGTATCTGTCCATGGGATCCACTTGGGCCATACAATCCACAGAGCTAGGCTTTACGGAAGAGTGGCCAGAAAGCCATACCTTAAAGAAAAAATAAGCAAACACGTTTGGTGTTCGCCAAAAGGCATGTGGGAGGACTCCCCCAAAACATTGGAAGAAGGAACTCTGGTCAGATGATACTAAAATTGAGCTTTTTGGCCAACAAGGAAAATTCTATGTCCTTGACGCAAACCCAACACCTTCATCACCCCGACACAATGTTTTTTCATCAGCAGGGACTGGGAAATTGGTCACGAATTGAAGGAATGATGGATGGCGCTAAATACAGGGAAATTCTTGGAGGGAACTTCATGGCGGCGCACAATTGGCCCAGCGTCGTCCAGGGTAGGGGAGGGAATAGCGGCAGGATGTAGCTCGTGTTGATAGAGCATAGCGTTTTGCACGCCAGGTTAAGTGGGTTCAAGCTTTCCCACGGGAGGCCAGAGTATGAAAAAAAAAAAATGCTATTCACTGACTGTAAGTCGCTCTGGACATAAGGCGTCGCTAAATGACTAAAAATGTAAATGTGAAACCTGTTTCTAGTCTTCGGGAGATTTGAGACTGGGACGGAGGTTCACCTTCCAGCAGGACAATGACCCTAAGCATACTCAAGGGCTAAAAGCAACCTTTCAGTGGTTTAAGGTGAAACATTTAAATGTCTTGGAATGGCCTAGCCAAAGCCCAGACCTCAATCCAATTGAGAATTTATGGTTTGACTTAAAGATTGCTGTGCCACCAGCAGAACCCATCCAACTTGAAGGAGCTGGAACAGTTTTGCCCTTGAAGAATGGTTAAGAATCCCCAGTGGCTAGATGTGCCAAGCTTATGAGAGACATACCCAAAGAGACTTGCAGCTGTAATTACTTCCCAAAGGTGGCTCTACAAAGTATTGACTTTGGGGGGTGAATAGGTTACTTACACCTCAATTTTTCTGTTTTTTTTTGTCTTATTTCTTGTTTGTCTCACAAAAAAATTGTTTTGCATCTTCAAAGTGGTAGGCATGTTGTGTAAATCAAATGACATTCACAAACCCTCCAAAAATCAATTTAATTCCAGGTTGTAAGGCAACAAAATAGGAAAAATGCGCAAGGGGTGAATACTTCCGCAACTTCACTGTATGCTGTGATTGATTGCCTTATGAATATTCTGCGATCTTATTTGAATGCTTGCGCCAGCACTATGATTAATGGTCAGAGACATGAACAGTTTATCACTCGGTATCATCAAGTCTAAACAGTGTGTGTGTGTGTGTGTGTGTGTGTGTGTGTGTGTGTGTGTGTGTGTGTGTGTGTGTGTGTGTGTGTGTGTGTGTGTGTGTGTGTGTGTGTGTGTGTGTGTGTGTGTGTGTGTGTGTGTGTGTGTGTGTGTGTGTGTGTGTGTGTGTGTGTGTGTGTGTGTGTGTGTGTGTGTGTGTGTGTGTGTGTGTGTGTGTGTTTTGTCTCCTGAGTGGCGCATTGGTCTAAGGCACTGCATACGCAGTGCTAACTGTCTCACTAGAGATCCTGGTTCGAATCCAGGCTCTGTCCCAGCCGGCGCGACCGGGAGACTCATGGCGGCGTTCATAATTGGCTCCGTCGGTCCCAGGGTAGGGGAGGGAATGGCAGGCGGGATGTAGCTCAGTTGATAGAGCATGGCGTTTGCAACGCCAGGGTTGTGGGGTTCGATTCCACGGGGGGCCAGTATAAAAAAAAAATTGTAATCACTACACTTAAGTCGCTCTGGATAAGGCGTCTGCTAAATGACTAAAATGTAAATGTAAAATGTTTGTGTGTGTGTGTCGCGTGTCTGTGACCGTCTCTCCTCCCCCACTTACACTGCTCATTAACAAAGTAACTCAGCACCCAGTGAGTCCCAGCTTTACTTCTTTCTACAGGTCTGTCACCTCTCACATTACAATACGTACACAATACATAGGTTATGCTCAAGTGTATTGAGTGTTAGAGACTCTGAGTCTGAACTGAGCTTAGTGTGGTTCTGATGTTCTCTCAGCCTCAGCTACTTATCTCCTATCCTTTCTTCTTCCTCTCTCACACCTCCATCTTGTTCTCTTGTCTCTCTCTCTCTCTCTCTCTCTCTCTCAATTCAATTCAATTTCAATTTAAGGGCTTTATTGGCATGGGAAACGTATGTTAACATTGCCAAAGCAAGTGAAGTAGATAGTAAACAAAGTGAAATAAACAATAAATATTAACAGTAAACATTACATCGGGAGTTTCAAAAGAATTGTCACGATCGTCAAGCACATAGAGGAGGACCAAGGCGCATGGCGTTGAAGGCGAACATATTTATTTATAGAATGATCACACGATCAAAACAACAAAACGATGACGGACAGTCAATGGTAATACACAAACCAAATCACGAACAAGAAACCACCCCAAATGAATGCCTAACGGCTTTAAATATGACTCCCAATCAGAGACAACGAGCTACATGCCGTCTCTGATTGGGAGCCACCCTGGCCAACATAGAATTACAAACCAGAAAGTGAAACCCTAGAACACACATAGACTATACACACTCCTGGCTCAACACTATTAGAGTCCCAGAGCCAGGGCGTGACAAGAATAAAGACATTTCAAATGTCATTTATGTATATACAGTGTTGTAACAATGTGCAATAGTTAAAGTACAAATGGGAAAATAAATAAACATAAATATGGGTTGTATTTACAATGGTGTTTTGTTCTTCACTGGTTGCCTCTTTTCTTGTAGCAACAGGTCACAAATCTTGCAGCTGTGATGGCACACTGTGGTTTTTCACCCAGTAGATAAGGAGTTTATCAAATTGGGTTTGTTTTCAATTCTTTGTGGATCGCTGTAATCTGAGGAATCTTCCTGTCTCTAATATGGTCATACATTTGGCAGGAGGTTAGGAAGTGCAGCTCAAGTTTCCACCTCATTTTGTGGGCAGTGTGCACATACCTGTCTTCTCTTGAGAGCCAGTTGGGTCTAATTGTGTTGTTGTTGTTGTTGTTTTTTTCCTGGGGCTGTGTGGGGTCTGTTTGTGTTTGTGATCAGAGCCCCAGGACCAGCTTACTTGGGGACTCTTCTCCAAGTTCATCTCTCTGTAGGTGATGGCTTTGTTATGGAAGGTTTGGGAATCGCTTCCTTTTAAGTGGTTATAGAATTTAACGGCTCTTTTCTGGATTTTGATAATTTGCGGTATTGGCCTAATTCTGCTCTGCATGCATTATTTGGTGTTTTATGTTGTACACGGAGGATGTTTTTGCAGAATTCTGCATGCAGGAGTCTCAATTTGGTGTTTGTCCCATTTTGTGAATTCTTGGTTGGTGAGCGGACCCCCAGACCTCACAACCATAAAGGGCAATGGGTTCTATAACTGATTCAAGTATTTTTAGCCAGATCCTAATTGGTATGTCAAATTTTATGTTCCTTTTGATGGCATAGAAGGCCCTTCTTGCCTTGTCTCTCAGATCGTTCACAGCTTTGTGGAAGTTACCTGTGGCGCTGATGTTTAGGCCGAGGTATGTATAGTTTTTTGTGTGCTCTAGGGCAACGGTGTCTAGATGGAATTTGTATTTGTGGTCCAGGCAACTGGACCTTTTGGAACACCATTATTTTTGTCTTACTGAGATTTACTGTCAGGGCCCAGGTCTGACAGGATCTGTGCAGAAGATCTAGGTGCTGCTGTAGGCCCTCCTTGGTTGGTGACAGAAGCACCAGATCATCAGCAAACAGAAGACATTTGACTTCAGATTCTAGTAGGGTGAGGCCGGGTGCTGCAGACTGTTCCTAGTGCCCCTCGCCAATTCGTTGATATATATGTCGAAGAGGGTGGGGCTTAAACTGCATCCCTGTCTCACCCCACGCTCTGTGGAAAAGAAATGTGTGTTTTTTTGCCAATTTGAACTGTACACTGGTTGTTTGTGTACATGGATTTTATAATGTCATATGTTTTTCCCCCAACCCCACTTTCCATCAATTTGTATAGCAGACCTCATGCCAAATGAAATCAACAAAGCATGAGAAGACTTTGCCTTTGTTTTGGTTTGTTTGTTTGTCAATTAGGTGTGTAGGGTGAATACGTGGTCTGTCGTCGACGGTAATTTGGTAAAAAGCCAATTTGACATTTGCTCAGTACATTGTTTTCACTGAGGAAATGAACTAGTCTGCTGTTAATGATAATGCAGAGGATTTTCCCAAGGTTGCTGTTGACACATATCCCACGGTAGTTATTGGGGTCAAATTTGTCTCCACTTTTGTGGATTGGGGTGATCAGTCCTTGGTTCCAAATATTGGGGAAGATGCCAGAGCTAAGGATGATGTTAAAGAGTTTAAGTATAGCTAATTGAAATTTGTAGTGTGTATATTTTATCATTTCATTGAGGATACCGTCAACACCACAGGCCTTTTGGGTTGGAGGGTTTGTATTTTGTCCTGTAGTTCATTCAATGTAATTGGAGAATCCAGTGTTCTGGGTAGTCTTTAATAGTTGATTCTAAGATTTGCATTTGATCATGCATATTTTTTTTGCTGTTTGTTCTCTGTTATAGGGCCAAAAAGATTGGAGAAGTGGTTTACCCATAGGCATCTCCGTTTTGGATAGATAGCTCTTCGTGTTGTTGTTTGTTTAGTGTTTTCCAATTTCCCAGAAGTGGTTAGAGTCTATGGATTCTTCAATTACATTGAGCTGATTTCTGACATGCTGTTCCTTCTTTTTCCGTATTGTATTTCTGTATTGTTTTAGTGATTCACCATAGTGAAGGCGTATAGGTGTGCCTACCATAGGAGTCCCCTCGAAGCCTACCATTGACTATGTACATACCCAGTGTGCGACAGAGCTGCAGGAGTCGTGACCCGCTTTTTGTTGGTTATGTTGTCGTAGTTGTGCGTAGGGGGGCATATGGGGGAGGGAATGCTGTCACCTCCAGGTAGGTGTTTGTCCCCTGTGTGCTGAGGGTGTCAGGTTCTTGTCCAGTTCTGGCATTTAGGTCGCCACAGACTAGTACATGTCCCCTGGGTCTGGAAATTATTGATTTCCCCCTCCAGGATGGAGAAGCTGTCTTCATTAAAGTATGGGGATTCTAGTGGGGGGATATAGGTAGCAACACAGGAGGACATTTTTCTCTGTTGAGATAATTTCCTTTTGAATTTCTAACCAAATGTAAAAATGTTCCTGTTTTGATTAATTTAATAGAGTGAGTTAGGTCTGCTCTATACCAAATTAGCATACCCCCTCAGTCCCTTCCCTGTTTCACACCTGGTAGTTTGGTGGATGGGACTACCAGCTCTCTGTAACCTAGAGGGCAACCAGTGGGTCCGGTCTCCTCTATACCATGTTTCTTGTAGGATGACAATGTCTGTATTTCCGATTTCTTTGGTGAAGTCCAGATTCCCTGCTCTTTAGGCCAAAGGCAGATGACCTCAGGCCTTGGATATTCCAGGATGAAATAGTGAAGGCTTTGTGTTCCATAAAGTGTCTAATGTTGTTGGTTGTGTGGTTTGGCCTCAGGCCAGTAATTGTGAGTAGAGCCTGCTAAGCATCTGGTACATGCCATTGGATTGGGCTAGTGTAAGAGTGGGTGTTGGGCCTGTTTGCCTGCTCACGGCCTGGGCGTATGTGTGGCTTTCATGTTGAGGCCCTCTTTGTGGGAGTGGGGCTTGGGGTGGGTAGGAGGGGCATAGGTCTGATCTGAAGGGGGCCTAAATGGAGTGTGGGCACTGGTTGACTTGGGGGGGAGTGTAGATGTGGTTGATGGTAGCTGTGGTCTGGATGTAGGTCCTCTCTGCGGGGGTCTTTTATGTGTAGGTCCTGAGGGGGGTCCCGCAGATTTATAGAGATTAATATTAGACGACTCAGAGTCCTCGTTGTCCAGTATCCTGAGTTTCCACCCATCGCCAACACCCCCTCTTAACAGGGGGGTGTTAGCAGTATAGCACTGTGCCATGCCAGGGGATGGTCTGTGTGAAGATAAGGTTGCTTATGTTCCCATTTTTATACAAATCAGCAAAAAAGTGTCTCCTGCTTCCCAAAATAAGTTTCAATTTATACTCTTTTCGTGTCTTGTCGTTTTTTTACATTCCAGAGGGTACTGTATTTTTAATGACCTCTGAACAGTGGGGGGGCCTCTCCATTTGGTTGGGGTAGACTGTATCGACTCTCCTGCCATTGTTGGGCTCAAGGGTTCTTACCTCTCACTTCACACGTCAGTGCTAATTGAAATGGTATCTATTTGTACTAGCAAGCTTAAGCTTGGTAGCCTTAGCATTCAGTCCTTATAAAATAAAATATATCATTGTAATGTATTTTTTCTTCTTGGTTTTTGAAAGTGAAAAATAGCTTCATACTAAACATTACTCACTCAGTTTCAGGTTGGATGGTGTTTTCAGGTTTCTGTTTGTTTGCCAGAGCATTTGCTGTATAGTTTGAGAATAGTAATCCTTGGTAGTAGAAAGCCTTCCAGGTAATTCCGTCCAAAATCAGGTTGTAGGTTTGGAGTTTTGGTTTGGAATGAAGGTTAAGTGTTGTGAGGGTAGCATCCAAAAAAATCCTACTTTATCTAATGTCTTTGAGCTCTCTCTCTCTTCCTCTCTCTCTCTCTCTCTCTCTCTCTCTCTCGTTCTCTCTCTCGTTCTCTCTCTCGTTCTCTCTCTTCGTTCTCTCCTCGTTCTCTCTCTCGTTCTCTCTCGTTCTCTCTCTCTCTCTCTCTCTCTCTCTCTCTCTCTCTCTCTCTCTCTCTCTCTCTCTCTCTCTCTCTCTCTCTCTCTCCTCTCGTTCTCTCTCTCGTTCTCTCTCTTTCTCTCTCTCTCTCGTTCTCTCTCTCTCTCTTGTTCTCTCGTTCTCTCTCTTGTTCTGTCTCTCTCTCTCTCGGTTCTCTCGTTCTCTCTCTCTCTCTTTCTTTCTCTCTCTCTCTCGCTCTCTCTCTCTCTCTCTCTCTCTCTCCTCTCTCTACTCTCTCCTCTCGTTCTCCTCTCTCTCTCTCTCTCCCTCTCGGTCTCTCTCATTCTCTCTCCCTTCATCCCTCTATCTTTCTCTCCCTAAGAGCTGCCTTGTGAAGGCTGGGACTGGGACGAGCTACACAGATGGGAAAGACAGAAGGAGAGACAGGGGCAGAGCGGCAGCATGGCGTCTACTCGCTGACTTACTACGCAGGCAAGGACGTGCTGATCACTGGCGCCACGGGCTTCATGGGCAAGGTGCTGGTGGAGAAACTGCTGCGGTCCTGTCCAGAGGTCCGAACCCTCTACCTCCTGGTCAGGCCCAAGGCTGGACAGTCCATGCAGGAACGGGTCAGCGTCATGATGAAGGCGTGCAAGGTGAGGGGCACTACTCAATGGTTTAGTACACTACTAGGCTGTAGTACACTAGGTTGTAGTACACTAGGTTGCTAGTACACTAGGCTGTAGTACACTAGGTTGTAGTACACTAGGCTGTAGTACACTAGGCTGTAGTACACTAGGTTGTAGTACACTAGGGGGCTGTAGTACACTAGGCTGTAGTACACTCAGGCTGTAGTACACTAGGCTGTAGTACACTAGGTTGTAGTACACTAGGTTGTAGTACACTAGGCTGTAGTACACTAGGCTGTAGTACACTAGGCTGTAGTACACTAGGTTGTAGTACACTGGCTGTGTACACTAGGGCTGTAGTACACTAGGTTGTAGTACACTGGGTTGTAGTACACACTAGGCTGTAGTACACTAGGCTGCAGTACACTAGGCTGTAGTACACTAGGTTGTAGTACACTAGGCTGTAGTACACTAGGCTGTAGTACACTAGGCTGTGGTACACTAGGCTGTAGTACACCATATACCAGGGGGGAACCTCTGTAGTCTAAAGAAGTCCCTTCTCATTATCTCCTCCTACTGATCTGAAGTGAAGGCAAACTGGATCATTCATCTGTTTCCTGTTGGCTTCGTGCCACATGCAGGTTTATTGGCTTAGCTTTTGTATTCTCTTGCAGCTTTGTGTTTATTGAAAATCATTGTTTGATGTTGTGTTATAGAATGTGAGATGCAGAAAGAAATGGAGACTGGGAGAGTATTGACGTGTTCACAAATGCATGCTGAAGCATCGTGGCTCTGTTTTACTCTCTGCTGCTACTGATGTTGTTATTGCCCTCTAACTGAGAACACTCACACAGGCAGGCACACACAGATAATTAACAATGGAGGCACCAGTTACAGTTTTTCTCGATTGCTAAGACACATTTCTTGAAAGCTGCTCTCTTTTCTCTTAACTGTGAACACAAAACCCAATTTTCAAGCTACATTCACAAAACCTCAGACTCTTCTTGCAAAACCAAACTTTCACCTCAAAACAGTTCAATCTGTGCTCAAAACTGAACTATGTTGTCAAATCGTGCCCCGAGTCAATCAAAATAAAAAACACTACTGAACAGTCACTAAACACTACGTGAGAAAAATAGAAAACACAATGCTCAGGACATGAAGCTGGAGAAATAATATGTTTATTGTTCACTGTAGCCTAAATGCATGTTGCAAAACAAAAAAAAACTGTGCATTTAGCATTTTGTACAAAAAGACAAAACATCTTGTGCATTTACATGTAGCACTTGTAAAAACAAACAAAATCTTATGCGTTTGCCACTTATAGTACACGTAAGCCCATGTAAAAATAAAGTACAAAAATATACAAATAAGTGCATTACTCAGCCACAGCATCATGTCTCCGTACAACTGGGTCACCATAGGACTTCATCCGCATCACAGGGAGCCACATTTTGTCTGGCCAGGCAACGGGGGAAAAAACCCTGGCATGCCGTATCCAGGCTTGGCATGCCTCCACACCTATGTCACCACAGGCAAGTCCCATGGCTTGCAGGAGATTTACCCTGGTGTAAGGTTAGCGTTCCATATAGCCTTCCACCGCACCATGAGGAGAAGAATTCCTCAATGGGGTTTAGGAAAGGGGAGTACTGGGGTGGAAGGCAAAGATTGATAAAACCTTGGTTCATATTGTACCGCCTCTCTAACCTGGAGGGCTCTGTGAAAACTCCCACATTGTCCCAAACAACAACATAGATGGGATGCTCATCCTGCTGCCTAACAAAGCATCTGCATGTGATTGAGGAAAATGAGGAGCTGGTGAGTGTAGGGGGCCCGCAGGTGCTGGTATGAAGTGGTGGACAACCCCATGATTGCTTCGGATGGCAAGGCCGATAATGTGACATTGCCACCACGCTGCCCAGGAACACCAACAATGGCCCGATGGCCAATCACATTACGGCCTCTCCTTCTCCTTTTGGTGAGATTAAACCCAGCTTCATCCATGTAGATGTATTGATGGGGTCTTTCCATTGCATCAGTTGAAAAACCCTCTGTAGAAATAGATATAGTTTTTTGTAAGTGATACGGAAAAAGTGATTTAGGCCACTACAGTAAATCACTACTTAGAGTAATCAACATTGAATGTGTCTGGATATATGCCACCTGTACATACTGGAATCTTTGCTCTTTGACTCTGTCTGATTTGCGATCAAAGGCACTCTGTATAGCTGTTTCATGCGCAGTCTAGTTGCGCTTGAGGACACGAATCCACAGTAGAGAGGCTGACACTGTTGATACCCTCAAAATTTAAATGGTCCTCAATGATCTTCTGCTGAATTTCGCTCCGGTTTAATGGCATTGTTCTCACGGACCATATCAACAATTAGGGTCTCTTGTTGTGGGGAGGATTCATACCTGTCCTCCCACCCCCATGGCAGTCTTTCAATTCTACAAAAAGAGAACATGGAGTTACAAAAAATACATGGAATACTAGGCCTACAAACAGTTAGACCAACCCTCCCATTACAATACTACAGTACATTGGTACAGTGATGTACTGGAACATATATTATTTTACAGTATACATGTGGTACAGTTATATAGTATGTCATACAGTAATTGCTGTCAACATTTACATACTGTACTATAATGTCAAAAAAGGTAATTACCTGTTCTCTTCTCTAAATCTTTCGGATTATGGTGGACAAGCAGTGAATCTACTGATGTTTGGTTGTACCCTTTGTCCAGCCTCCCCTCATGCTCATACCATGGACAAGAACATGGTCAATCACAGTAGCTCTGATTTCATCAGATATTACTGTTCTTGTCTCCGCTGACCACCTCGACCTCCTCTCACACGTAACTCTTCCTCTCAGGATTTCTATCCATTGTAGGGCCTCACAAACCAGTGCTCTCTGAACTGGCTTACTGTATATGTTCCCTCACATCATTAGCCACAAGTGTGATCAATTTTGAGTTGTTGTGTTCAAGTGGTGACACCTGTGCTCTAATTGTGTTTGACTTTTGTCACCTGTGTCACCATTATGCAGCACTTGGGTGCATCACAATGAAAATGTGTTGGACAAGTTATGTCTAAACAGGTGAAAAGTGCTCATGGTTTTAGCCAAAAGAGTGATTGATTCAATCAGTGGGGTTCAGGCAACTGAGCATTTGGTTCAGACAATAGGGTTTAGTGTTTTAGCAATTGAGAAAACTGTAATGAATACGGCAATGAGAGAGAGAGAGAGAGAGAGAGAGAGAGAAAGAGAGAGAGAAGAGCGAGAGAGAGAGAGAGAGAGAGAGAGAGAGAGAAAGAGAGAGAGAGTTAGAGGAGAGAGAGAGTTAGAGAGAGAGAGAGAGAGAGAGAGTTAGAGAGAGAGAGAGACAGAGAGAGAGAGAGAGAGAGAGAGAAAGAGAGTTAGAGAGAGAGAGAGAGACCAAGAAGAAAAATTCATTACAATGATATATTTTATATTATAAGGACTGAATTCTAAGGCTACCAAGCTTAAGCTTGCTACAAAGAGATACAATTTCAATTAGCACTGACGTGTGAAGTGAGAGGTGTCAAAGCCCTTGAGCCCAACAATGGCAGGAGAGTCGTAAGCAGTCTACTTCCCCAACTAGAGGCCTTGAAGAGGCCTTAGAAGCACCTCACTGTTCAGAGGTCATTAAAATACAGTACCCCTCTGAATGTAAAAAACGACAAGACACCGAAAAGAGTACAAATTGAAACTTCTTTTTGGGGAAGCACGAGACACTTTTTGCTGATTTGTATAAAAATGGGAACATAAACAACCTTATCTTCCACACAGACCATCCCCTGGCATGGGCACAGTGCTATACTAGCACCTACCCCTCTGTTAAGAGGGGGTAGTAGCGACGGGGTGGAAACTCAGGATACTGGACAAATCCGAGGACTCTGAGTCGTCATATTAACTCTATAATCTGGAACCGTTTTGGTTCAAGGCAACACCAAACAGTTCCAGCTGGACTTTCACCTAATCAAAGAAATAGCTCAGCAGAGAAGCTGTCCCTTGAGAAAGATACCTACCCCGAGCGGGTCAGACCAGACCTCTTCATTAAATAACCCCACAGAGCAACCCCAAGCAGAAACTCAACTTCCAGCACTGAGTACTACTCCCTCACTTGAAATGAAGGATAAATTCACCCAGCTGGAGGTAAGGCAGGTGGAGCTGGAACAGCTAGGTGAACACACTCCAGTCGGGGCACAGACCCACAACAGTCCAGCACAACAACACCCCCTTAACTAGACCTGGAGAGCTGCCAGGTAGAGAGAGACATGTCTGCACTCTGGACTGTGGTGAGACAACATCAACAGGAGAAAGAGCAGAGCAGGAGAAGAACAGAGCACTAGAGGAGAGGATCAGAGTGCTGGAGGAGAAGGTGAGAACGATGATGGGTGACATTGAACAACCCATTAGAGAACAGCCCACCTCAGATCCTGCACAAAGTCTCGACACCGCAGCAGAACAGTACACCTAGACCCTGACCATAGCCTCGACATCACACCCAGACAAACAAATGAAGAACCCCAAGCCCTGGGGACCCCAACCCCTCTGAGCAACCCCCCAGTCAGACACCCTGATAGCCCTCACACTTGACGACCCCCCACCACACCCACTGGAGGACATACACAAGCCACAGATTGTACTCCCTTATGGACTCAAACGGGAAATACATACAAGAAAATAAACTTTTTTCCAAAACACACAGTGTCTAAACTCTGGTGTCCAAATCACCCCAGCGCCCTAGACCTTCTGTCTAAGGACCGACTAGGATCACCCAGCCACATAATAATACACACAGGCACAAGCGACCTGAGAACACAGCAGGAAAGGGATTTCCACATCACTCGGCGTGATAGAAAAAGCTTCTTCTACTTTCCCCCAACGCACAAGTGGTTATCTCAACCCTGTTACCACGAAAAGACTTCCACCCTGCTACCATACAGCGGGTAAACGCAAGTATTTCCCGTGACTGTGCATCAAACCAAATGTCTTCCTGGCCCACCACTCCACCCTGGGCGTGAACAGCCTTTCTACGACCAGGTCCCACCTATACAAGGCAGCAGTGCCCACCTTCGCCCGGGACCCTAAAGGATATCGCCCTCAACCGCAGACCCAACACCTCACACAGGAGCAACAGATCAACAGACACCCCGCCCAGACCAGCGAGACACTCTCTCCCAGACCTGCGGGACCCCCAGGACCGTACACATGAGGACCCCGCAGAGAGGACCTCACATCCAGACCACAGCACCATCAACCACATCTACACCCCCCACCCCAACCAATTAACTCCCCCCAAGTCAACCATGCCCACACCCCATTTAGGCCCCTCAGATCAGACCCTATGCCCCTCCTACCCACCCCAAGCCCCCACTCCCACAAAGAGGGCCTCAACATGAAAGTCACACATACGCCCAGGCCGTGAGCAGGCAAACAGGCCCAACACCCACTCTACTAGCCCAAGCCAATGGCATGTACCAGATGCTCAGCAGGCTCTGCTCACAATTACTGGCCTGGGGGCCAAACCACACAACCAACAACATTAGACACTTTATGGAACACAAAGCCTTCACTATTTCATCCTGGAATATCCAAGGCCTGAGGTCATCTGCCTTTGGCCTAAAGAGCAGGAATCTGGACTTCACCAAAGAAATCGGAAATACAGACATTGTCATCCTACAAGAAACATGGTATAGAGGAGACGGACCCACTGGTTGCCCTCTAGGTTACAGGAGCTAGTAGTCCCATCCACCAAACTACCAGGTGTGAAACAGGAAGGGACTCAGGGGGTATGCTAATTTGGTATAGAGCAGACCTAACTCACTCTATTAAATTAATCAAAACAGGAACATTTTACATTTGGTTAGAAATTCAAAAAGGAAATTATCTCAACTGAGAAAAATGTCCTCCTGTGTGCTACCTATATCCCCACTCAGAATCCCCATACTTTAATGAAGACAGTTTCTCCATCCTGGAGGGGGAAATCAATAATTTCCAGACCCAGGGACATGTACTAGTCTGTACGACCTAAATGCCAGAACTGGACAAGAACCCTGACACCCTCAGCACACAGGGGACAAACACCTACCTGGAGGTGACAGCATTCCCTCCCCCATATGCCCCTAGGCACAACTGACGACAACATAACCAACAAAAATGGGTCACGACTCCTGCAGCTCTGTCGCACACTGGGTATGTACATAGTCAATGGTAGGCTTCGAGGGGACTCCTATGGTAGGCCTTACACCTATAGCTCATCTCTTGGCAGTAGTACTGTAGACTACTTTACTCACTGACCTCAACAGAGTCTCTCAGAGCGTTCACAGTCAGCCCACTGACACCCCTATCAGACCACAGCAAAATCACAGTCTACTTCCGAACAGAGCAATACTCAATCATGAGGCATCAAAGCCAAAATAACTAAATAATATTAAGAAATACTATAGATGGAAGGAAAGTAGTGATTTGAAACCTACCAAAAAACAATTAGGAAACAACAAATTCAATCCATTCTAGACAACTTCCTGGACAAAAACGTTCCACTGTAATAGTGAAGGTGTAAACTTGGCAGTAGAAAACCTAAACAGTATATTTGACCTCTCAGCTTCCCTATCAAATCTAAAAATCTCTAACAGAAAACCAAAGAAAAGTAATACACAGTGATAAATGGTTTGATGGAAGAATGCAAAAGCCTAAGAAAGAAATTGAGAAACCTATCAACCAAAAACATAGAGACCCAGAAAACCTGAGCCTACGCCTTCATATGGTGAATCACTAAAAACAATACAGAAATACACTACGGAAAAGAAGGAACAGCATGTCAGAAATCAGCTCAATGTAATTGAAGAATCCATACTCTAACCACTTCTTCTGGGAAAATTGGAAAACACTAAACAAACAACAACACGAAGAGCTATCTATCCAAAACGAGAGAATGTATGGGTAAACCACTTCTCAATCTTTTTTGGCCCCTATAACAGAGAACAAACAGCAAAAAAATATACATGATCAAATGCAAATCTTCAGAATCAACTATTAAAGACTACCAGAACCCACTGGATTCTCCAATTACATTGAATGAACTACAGGATAAAATACAAACCCTCCAACCCAAAAAGTCCTGTGGTGTTGATGGTATCCTCAATGAAATGATATATACAGACCACAAATTTCAATTAGCTATACTTAAACTCTTTAACATCATCCTTAGCTCTGCATCTTCCCCAACATCTGGAACCAAGGACTGATCACCCCCAATCCACAAAAGTGGAGACAATTTGACTCCTGCAATAACTACCGTGGGATATCGTCAACAGCAACCTTGGGAAAATCCTCTGCATTATCATTAACAGCAGACTAGTTCATTTCCTCAGTGAAAACAATGTACTGAGCAAATGTCAAATTGGCTTTTACCAAATTACCGTACACAGACCACGTATTCACCCTACACACCCCTAATTGACAAACAAACAAACCAAAACAAAGGCAAAGTCTTCTCATGCTTTGTTGATTTCAAAAAAGCTTTGACTCAATTTGCCATGAGGGTCTGCTATACAAATTGATGGAAAGTAGGGTTGGGGGAAAAACATACTTACATTATAAAATCCATGTACACAAACAACAAGTGTACGGTTAAAATTGGCAAAAACACACACATTTCTTTCCACAGGGCCGTGTGGGGTGAGACAGGGATGCAGTTTAAGCCCCCACCCTCTTCAACATATATATCAACGAATTGGCGAGGGCACTAGAACAGTCTGCAGCACCCGAGCCTCACCCCTACTAGAATCTGAAGTCAAATGTCTTCTGTTTGCTGACGATCTGGTGCTTCTGTCACCAACCAAGGAGGGCCTACAGCAGCACCTAGATCTTCTACACAGATTCTGTCAGACCTGGGCCTGACAGTAAATCTCAGTAAGACAAAAATAATGGTGTTCCAAAAAAGGTCCAGTTGCCAGGACCACAAATACAAATTCCATCTAGACACCGTTGCCTAGAGCACACAAAAAACTATACATACCTCGGCCTAAACACTTCAGCGCCACAGGTAACTTCCACAAAGCTGTGAACGATCTGGAGACAAGGCAAGAAGGGCCTTCTATGCCATCAAAAGGAACATAAAATTTGACATACCAATTAGGATCTGGCTAAAAATACTTGAATCAGTTATAGAACCCATTGCCCTTTATGGTTCTGAGGTCTGGGGTCCGCTCACCAACCAAGAATTCAGCAAAATGGGACAAACACCAAATTGAGACTCTGCATGCAGAAATTCTGCAAAAACATCCTCCGTGTACAACGTGAAACACCAAATAATGCATGCAGAGCAGAATTAGGCCAATACCCTGCTAATTCTATCAAAATCCAGAAAAAAGAATGCCGTTAAATTCTATAACCACTTAAAAAGGAAGCGATTCCCAAACCTTCCATAACAAAGCCATCACCTACAGAGATGAACTTGGAGAAGAGTCCCCTAAGTAAGCTTGTCCTGGGGCTCTGTTCTACAAACACAAACAGACCCCACACAGCCCCAGGACAACAACAACAACAACACAACTAGACCCGACCAAATCATGAGAAAACAAAAAAGAGAGAATTACTTGACACATTGGAAAGAACAAACAAAAAAACAGAGCAAACTAGAATGCTACTTTGGCCCTAAACAGAGAGTACACAGTGGCAGAATACTTGACCACTGTGACTGACTCAACACTTAAGGAAAGCTTTGACTGTGTACAGACTCAGTGAGCATAGCCTTGCTGTTGTGAGAAAGGCCACCGTAGGCAGACCTGGCTCTCAAGAGAAGACAGGCTAATGTGCACACTGCCCACAAAATGAGGTGGAAACTGAGCTGCACTTCCTCAACCTCCTGCCAAATGTATGACCATATTAGAGACACATATTTCCCTCAGATTACAGCGATCCACAAAGAATTCGAAAAACAAACCCAATTTTGATAAACTCCCTTATCTACTGGGTGAAAAACCACAGTGTGCCATCACAGCTGCAAGATTTGTGACCTGTCAGGTTCCACAAGAAAAGGGCAACCAGTGAAGAACAAACACCATTGTAAATACAATCTATATTTATGTTCATTTTATTTTCCCATTTGTACTTTTAACATATTTGCACATTGTTACAACACTGTATATATACATAATATGACATTTGAAATGTCTTTTATTCTTTTGAAACTTCTGAGTGTAATGTTTACTGTTATTATTGTTTATTTCACTTTTACCTATCTACTTCACTTTGCTTTGGCAATGTTAACACACGTTTCCCATGCCAATAAAGCCCTTAAATTGAAATTGAAATTGGAATTGAGAGAGACAGAGAGAGAGAGAGACAGAGAGAGAAGAGAGTTAGAGAGAGAGAGAGAGAGAGAGAGAGAGAGGAGAGAGAGAGATAGGCAGGAGAGAGAGACAGAGAGAGAGTTAGAGAGAGAGAGGAGAGAGAGAGGGAGAGAGTAGAGAGAGAGAGAGAGAGAGATAGAGAGAGAGAGAGAGAGAGAGAGGGAGAGAGAGAGGCTGAGAGAGAGAGAGAGAGAGAGAGAGAGA
>NW_025538676.1:0-17527 GCF_020615455.1 Coregonus clupeaformis | reverse complement strand
CACTTCCCTTCCACTGCTGTGGTGGTAAATACTGTACTAAATAACTTGGCATACTATATACATTTTGAAGAGATAACTCAATCTGAATATGTATAAACATTTACATTTTCAATACTTGTAAGTTTTTTCTAATGACAGAAAGTTACCCGTTTTTGTTTGATGTTATCTGTAATGAAAATGTGTCCCATTAGTTTAATATTGATGCCATACATTTAACATTAAACTAATTACTGCCTATATGTAGCTGTTGTAAAGATTAAACCTGGCCAACAGTGATAGGTGTCAAACAAAGTTAATGGTTCAAAGTTCAAAATACATTTTTGCAGATTGTATGCGCAGCCCCGTCAAAACTCCAATTCTGAAAGGTCAAGCTTACAACATCCCTGTTCGTATTATTATTATCTAGAACCCCAATTTATTTCCTTTATTTCCTTACTTAGCAGTTCTATCAACATTTGCTAACTAAGCTAGCAACATTAGAAAGTCAACTATATTTCAGGATAAACATTTTGGATATTAAATGAGGTGTGGTCTGTCGCAGTCAAAGGAATTTTTACAATATACGTGTCCCACAATTTTATATATTTTTAAAACTCTCAAAACCTAACTTAATTTACAAAAATTGTAATGAAAATGGGTGGTCAGCTAGCTGAAAGGTGTCTTGAGTCGCAAAACTTACCGTTGTTTTCCAGTCCCATTTAAATGTTGAGCTCGAGTGTGATTTAGTCCTCCAACCACTAGAGAGTGTCCGTCGTCATAACGAATCATGTGGAAAAAAATCCTCATGCCTCTGTTGATTATCCCTGATCCCTGAAGTCAAAGCAGTCTCTTAAGCACATGTTAAACCACATCTGGTCTCCATTTAAACCCAGGGTCTCATTTCAATCTGGTCTTAACAAACATCAGTGGGTATGTTCAGAACATCTTGGGACTAAAAACCTATTGGAGTTCACCCAGAACCAATACCAAGAGGTAAACACTCCTTACCACCAATACAGTTTGTTGTGAGAACTATATATTGTTTGAAGTCTTGCAAACCATTTTGTACTGTGTTCTCCCTTTGAATATTTTGTTTGTTTTGTGGGGGGACACCAAATAAATCCATATAAATTGCAAAAAATAAACTTAATTGGCCATCTCTTCTATATACAGTATGCTACTGTTGTTGTTGTTGTTTTTCTGGACAGACAAACCTTTTCTCTCCTCCATTTTCTCTCACCGTTCAGTGGTCTCACGTGCGTTTGTTTAGCTGTTGCTGACAAACAGTGCTGTAAACATCTCTCTCTGGCTCTGAACCATCTCCACTCACTCTCATAATTAAAACCATAAAACCTTTGTTTTCATTTCTTTACAAACATGCCTAATTTTCTGAAAGGCCTTCTTTGGCAGCTCATGTGTATCACAGACTGCAACAAACACGGAATGTTTAACCTCTACTGTAAGCAGAAATCGGACATTTGTTGCTCAATACGGGATAATGTACTATCTGGCTAAACAGCCATTTTCACGACATATACATATCTTATATGGTTTTGTGAATCTTTCTGTCCAATTTACATAGTATTACAGTGACAAAAATGCCATGCTTTTATCAAGGCAACTGGTTTGATACATTCCACCTCTGAAAATAATATTACTACATTCATAATCTTATTTTTATCATCCCAGATACAAAATGTAGAGTTATTTTGTTTATAATCCATTTTCTCATTTATACAAGCGTTTCGCCTAATTCAACTCGTTCAACTTGCAACAAAAATATTTTACATAATCGCTCACCTTGTTTCCCCCAATCAAATTCGTTTTTCTCTGCGATCCTCAATACTCATCATTCTGCATGTATAAGCTACACAAAAGCTATTTAAGCCCACCAGAACTCATATTATCAAGTGAGGGTGTTCCCTTGATTGACTGTATCTTGTCCAACGACCACCTATCGTTTTGCAAACATAGCTAGTAGATCCAATGAGCTGCTTTACATAGTATATTTTTTGCCTTATATTCTCCGTATTCAATTTAGTATCCATTGAAATAAAAAAAATTAATGTTTTGTTATCAGTTAATAAACTCAAGTTTTCTACAAATTTTGAAAGTACAATATGCTACTAATCCAAAACTCAAATCAAAGTCCAATACAGATTTGAATGAGATTATACTTAAATCCCGAGAGTGTCTATAATCAGTAGAGTGAGCTTGTAATTTTTACTCCAACTGAGGATCTGTTTTGGAAGGGGGGGGCCCACTTTGACTGGTAGAGTGAAATACGTTTTCTACTCTTCTGAATTGTTGCATTTATTCATTTTAGATATTTTTGAGGATTTGTTCTTTGATTGCTATATATATATATATATATATATATAGATATATATATATATATATATATAGATAGATAGGATAGAATAAACTAATTAAATATGTGTATGAATAGCAAACAAGGCACTCAAAACCACAGCCCCAGCATGTCAAAGTCAACATAAAAATACACATGTATGTATGTATGTATGTATGTATATAAAGTATATATTTTTTTAAGCCAGTGGGGGCTGGTGACAGAGGACTGCCCACAACAATGGCCGGATGGAGTGGAATGGCAGATAGTGTGAATGGACAACACAAAAACAGATGAAAAACCATGTGCTTGCATACCATTCCCCTCCCACCAGCCTTATTTACCATTGGTACACAGCACTTCTCTACAGTGATTGTGTTCTCCTACTCTATATAATATATATGTTTATAGATATGTGTTGTTTATTTGATTCATTGATGCGGCTCTCTGTAAAAGTATTCTTACAGATTTTTGATTTTATTCAGTCAGACCCCTGCTGCGTTATCTGGATCCACACCTACTCCCCCCGGCCATCTAGAGGTGTGAAGAGGCCAGCCCAGAAGTGGCACACTGCGCTAGAATATGATGTGGTGCCACCCTTCCACCAACATTTCGACCGAAAAGGCAGCCAGGAGCTCAGCTGGACATGACTGGGAATACACCCTCTACTTCTGCCACCAGTGGTGTTCACCCTGCCAAAATACATAACTGCTGACATGAATGTGCCCTCAGGTCCAAAAGCTACAGCAGGGAGGCGTATTTGTATTATTATGGATCCCCATTAGCCACAAGGCAGCAGCTACTCTTCCCACTGGGGTCAGCAAAAATTAAAAGTCCCGGTTTATACAATTTTAAAAACATTCCAATACATTCCCAGATTTCACAACACACTGTTTGCCCTCAGGCCCCTACTGTACTGCCACATATCTACAGTACAATATCCATGTATATGTGTGTGTATAGTACGTATGTTATCATGTGTGTGTGTGTATGCATGTGTCTGTGCCTATGTTTGTGATGCTTCACAGTCCCCGCTGTTCCATAAGGTGTATGAATGAAGGACCTACATAACATTTAGTAAGAAGTCACCCAGGTGTCTTCACAATAAATCTCCATCACCTGCACTCTTTTTTCTGTTACCCTCTGCTTTACAGCACAAAAAGAGACTGCTATGGGACTTGGCATCAGCAGCAAAATATTGTAGTAGAGGACTGAGGGTGTTCTAAATACTGTAATTGTAAATAGTGTAAAAAAAAAAAATAGATATATATATATATATATATATACAGTGAGGAAAAAGTATTTGATCCCCTACTGATTTTTATCGTTTGCCCACTGACAAAGATATGATCAGTCTATAATTTTAATGAAAGGTTTATTTGAACAGTGAGAGCAATAACACACAAAAAATCCATAAAACGCATGTCAGAAATGTTATAAATTGATTTGCATTTTAATGAGGGAAATAAGTATTTGACTCCTCTGCAAAACATGACTTAGTACTTTCTGTGGCAAAACCTTGTTGGCAATCACAGAGGTCAGATGTTTCTTGTAGTTAGCCACAGGTTTGCACACATCTCAGGAGGGATTTTGTCCCCACTCCTCTTTGCAGATCTTCTCCAAGTCATTAAGGTTTCGAAGGCTGACGATTTGCAACTCGAACCTTCAACTATCCCTCCACAGATTTTCTGATGGGATTAAGGTCTGGAGACTGGGCTAGGGCCACTCCAGGACCTTAATGTGCTTCTTCTTGAGCCACTCCTTTGTTGCCTTGGCCTTGTGTTTTGGGTTTGCTGCAGGATTTCAGTCCCTTCACGGCGTAGTGTGTTACCAATTTCTTCGGTGACTCTGGTCCCAGCTGCCTTGAGATCTTCCCACAGATCCTCCCCTGTAGTTCTGGGCTGATTCCTCACCGTTCTCATGATCATTGCAATCCACGAGGTGAGATCTTGCATGGAGCCTCAGCCTGGGGAGATTAACAGTTATTGTTGTGTTTCTTCCATTTGTGAATAATCACACCAACTGTTGTCACTCTTCTCACCTAGCTGCTTGATACGGACTTGTAGCCCATTCCAGCCTTCTGTAGGTGGGCCTAGCCAATCTTGTCCCTGACATCCTTGGAGACTCTTTGGTCGTGGCCAGGGTGAGAGTTTTGGTCTTGGCCAGGGTGGCACCAGCCTTTCTGCCATGAGTTTTGCTAGTGTCTGTCCGGAGTGATTACGATTTATCATCTTTCGCTAAACAAATACCGGAGGAAAGTGGAAAGCCAACTTGAGCGCACGTGGAAAAATACCACTGCGTCAACTCTCTCTTTTAATCTAAATTTTAATGGATGATCGCGTGAAGCTAATCAACTCGTTCGAGTGTTTTCGACATCCTAGAAAACACCCTCTCGTCGTCGTCCTATCGATGCAGCTTTTCCCCGAAGCTTGATTCTGATGTGAGGCATTTATATGCTCTCTGCTTTTGTTTTGCCGTTTAGCTGAAACGAATCAATGTTCTTCAGGTCACTGTATCCACCATTCGACCAAGGCTTTCCAAAAAATCAGGCAAGGCCAACAATACAGGCAGCTTGATGAAAGGCTCCTTGTTAACCAGCTATACTTTGATGCCAGTTTGGTATTGAACGCCGCTTACCTTTTCATCCTTTTTCTTAGTGAAGCTGATCTCAGGCAGAGGTGGACCTACGCTTATTCGCACCTTTCTGTGTACCCCAGAGAATGAAAAGGGGTTCTTCAACAAAAGTCCGCCAACATTTTTCGGCAGCGTTGGCCATTCAACCAGAAAACTGCACACTGAAGGCTGGTAGCTAAGCTAGCTACTGAAGTTAGCAAGGCTAACTTTTACAAAAATTTAAGTAAATTGCACTAACTGGACACAAAATAAAGGTCTAAAACCAAGAAAACTATTTATAATATACCTCCCCCGTCTCCTGTAATTTGAATGGAATAATATCCAAAAAACCCCAACTACCACTATTAATCTCACCCAACAATGTCACCAAAACTTCCTCAACACACTAGAATCCCCATAATGCTCTGTGGGACAAATCCCAATACAACACACTAGGTTAATTCTCTGATCCTAATTCTAGGATTGGATGGAAAACATGTCAGTTCATTGCAAAAGTTTTCAATGGTTGGAGGACATCCTCCGGAAGTGGTCGTAATTACCTTGTATGTCTATGGAAGGGGGTGAGGCCTACAAGCCTCCTGGGTTTTGTATTAAGTAAATGTAGCCAGAGGAGGACCGGAAGCTAGCTGTCCTCCAGCTACACCATGTGTGCTACCTCAGACAGTGCTGTTGAAGTTACTGTAGACCTTTATTGCAACAGTGTATTTGTATTCAATTATTTGCTGTAACATATGAATATATTTAGTATAGTTTTATCTAAAAAGGATAACTTTTTAATGTTTCTAATGTTTTTTTATTTTTTATGAAATTTCACTGAGGAGGATGGTTCTCCCCTTCCTCCTCTGAGGAGCCTCCACTGGTCTGAATCTTATGTAAATGATATTTCCATTTTTGCTTTGTCATTGTTGTGTGTGATTGATGAGGGAAACAATTTAATCAATTTTAGAATAAGCTATGTAGTAACAAAATCACGGGAAATAGTCAAGGGGGTCTGAATACTTTCCGGAATGCACTGTATATACTGTGCCCATACAGTGAATTCAGAAAGTATTCACACTCCTGACTTTCCACATTTTGTTGTGTTACAGCCTGAATTTTTGTTGTGTTATAAAGTGGGATTAAAATTGATTTAATTGTGTCATTTTTTGTCAACGATCTACACAAAATACTCTAATGTCAAGTGGAAAAATATTCTAATGTATAAAAACTAATAAACATATCTTGGATTACGTAAGTATTAAAAACCCTGAGTCTATGTATACACAAAAGTATGTGGACACCTCTTCAAATTAGTGGATTCAACGCTATTTCACCACACCCATTGCTGACAGGTGTATCAAATTGAGCACTACAGCCATTCGCAATCTCCATAGGGAAACATTGGCAGTATAATGCTTACTGAAGAACTCAGTGACTTTCAACGTGGCACCATCATAGGATGCCACCTTTCCCAATAAGTCAGTTTGTCACATTTCTGCCCTGCTAGAGCTGCCCCGGTCAACAGTAAGTGCTGTATATGAAGTATAAAGGTCTAGGGAGGAATACGCGGCTCAGCCGCCAAGTGGTAAGCCACGAAGTTCACAGAACGGGACCGCTCGAGTGCTGAAGCGTGTAGCGCGTGAAAAATCGTCTGTCCTGAGTTGCAACACTCACTACTGAGTTCAAAACTGCCTCTGGAAGCAACGTCAGCACTATCTGTTTGTCAGGAGCTTCATGAAATGGGTTTCCATGGCCGAGCAATTACACACAAGCCTAAGATCACCATGCGCAATGCCAAGCGTCGGCTGGAGTTCTGTAAAGCTCACCCCCATTGGACTCTGGAGCAGCGGAAACTTATTCTCTGGAGTGATGAATCACACTTCACCATTCATGGTTCGGGCTAGGCCCTTAGTTCCAGTGAAGGGATATCGTAACGCTACAGCATACAATGACATTCTAGACAATTCTGTACTTCCAACTTTGTGGCAACAGTTTGGGGAAGGCCCTTTCCTGTTTCAGCATGACAATGTCCCTGTGCACAAAGGTCCATACAGAAATGGTTTGTTCGAGATCGGTGTTGAAGAACTTGACTGGCCTGCACAGAGCCCTGACCTCAACCCCATCGAACACCTTTGGGATGAATCGAATGCTGACTGTGGAGACGCGTAATGCTTCATCAACATCAGTGCCCGACCTCACTATGCTCTTGTGGCTGAATGGAAGCGAAGTCCCAGCCCGTAATGTTCCAACATCTAGTGGAAGCCTTCCCAGAAGAGTGGAGGCTGTTATAGCAGCAAAGTGGTGGACCACCTCCATATTAATGCCCATGATTTTGGAATGAGATGTTCGACGAACAGGTGTCCACATACTTTTGGTGTATATGTAAATGATTGACCTGGTAACTCTGCCATGACTAATCTCAGTCCTCAGCAGAGTGACATTTTAGCAGGACAGTCTGTGTTTTTCTATCAATATTTTGATGTTTCTGAGGAGCTAGGTTTCCTCGGTCTGGTCCTCTCTACCCACCATATCACATGTCGATTCTTGGTGCTCATCCCCCACTTATGTACCTCCTCCACAGATTCAATGGACATTCTGAGACTGGCCTCAAAGTCTTAGTGGTCTTCAGTTTAATGTGTGTTCTCAGAAGAGCAAACATGGTAGTCAAAACGATCAGCCAAGCAGTCCTATGGTAGAAGTGTATAAGGGTTTGTGAGAAGTTTGTTGAATTTTGACATATTACAGACATTGTGTTTTTATCCTAGGGAAGGATGGACAACATTCGCACTTCGTTACGCCTTCATGTCTCACAAACTTACAGTGCATATGGTTATGGAATCGCATACATCTGTAGTTATGAACTACAACAAATGTGAATTTGGACAATGTAAAATCCCTTCAAGTGAGGATAGTCACATGTTGGATGACGGGTTCACATTCTTGAACTGTTCCCTTATTATTGGTAATGCAAGTTGTCAAGTGTTGATTCCCTTTCCTGCACTTTCACTGAAATAGTAGAGCATTACCATATTAACAAGGCTCTGCAGCAGTTCCATGTAATGACAGCAAATAATATACTACCATCTTTAGTTTCCCCCACATTTCTGATAGAACATTAAGAGGGGAGGGGCATAGGAAATGACTTACACTTTGACATTTTAGTCATTTAGCATACGCTCTTATCCAGAGCACTTACATAGGAGCAATTAGGGTTAAGTGCCTTCTGTTTGTTTGTCTCTGCCCCTTCTTTATTCACATCTCATAATCTCTCTTAAGCCCCACCTCTCTCCCTTTCTCTCCCTCTCTCTCTCCTCTTGTTGCTGCTCTCTCCATCTCTCCATCCTATTTTCATTCATCTAATCCATACTTTCTTCATTCATCTAACCATCCAAGACTACAAAAATGTAACTCTTTTATCATGCGTTCGTTCCTAAGAAGCTCATGATCCACAAATTCAATCATTCAACTCACGTATCGATAAATGATTGTGATTTAAAATTCCCCAAATAGCCTACTTCATTTGACTTTGTATACTAACACCATTTAAAAATAATTATCAATTGTGTTTACCTTGTCATGTTGATTTTTTCCTTTCACATTTGTTAAATAACTAGCAACTAGAAGAGATTTCAGAGCTCTGTGAAGAAGTCTCGCCTAAGTCAGGTGTTCTCTCATCAGCTCACTTTCCCAAGCGAGGCTCCAGAAACTGCACATCTCCCGCATGTTGCGGCGCGGACGAGTGAACTCCGAACTCCCCCATCTCCGGGGATTCCTCTCTAAGCGTTCTTCCTATATGTAGCGGGCATTTACTTTGCATCACAGGAACGTCCAAAACTCAATCAGCGAGGCTTTTTCGAATGTTGCTAGGTTACTCATGGGCGTGGTTTTGCACCAAGTTTGAAGTGGATAAAAGAACACCCCTCACACATCTAAATTGCTTAAGGGGCCAATGGAAAACCTGTGAGATTGCAGCTCCATGAATACCTAAAGGAGTTACTTTGATGCTGATTGAGTTGTGTGGAGTCAATCCTATTTTCCAAACTGGGCAGATATTAAACAGGTTCTGACTGATCACCCTCCGAGGAAGAGGGGATGTTGTCATTTGATGAGGTTAAAGAAAACACCAACAAGTAAGTGGCTTCGGGCAGCATGGCTGTTCATCGTCAAAGTGATCGTTGTTGTCAGACTCACGTAGGTTGCCTGGTCGTAATTATAGAAGCCATTCACAGATGTTAGAGAGGTGAGGTCTCAGTAGATCAGGACACACTTCACCAGCTTTTGGCCCAATCCCAAATTGACCTTTGCCCTTGTGGAGATCTGAGGAGATCTAGTCGGCATCTTTGATGACCGACATGTTCAAGGGTGATACTCCAGAGCCACCCTAGGTCCCCAGAGATACCTGGGTAATGTTTGCTTCCATTTGCCTCCAGCTTTGCAAAAATAAAGAAAAAAATACTTCAAATATGATTTCACTTAACATAAAATGTATTTCAAATACATTTAGATACATTCTGCATCAGTTTCTCGAAATGCCTGTAATGCCTGCACAATATTCCAAAATGCATGGTTACGATATCTAGTAAAAGTGATTTCTAATTCAGCTTAAATTACACTTTACGTACTGATCAATGAGAAACATTTTGGCCCACCATACCAAAACTTGGGCAGTGATATAATTTAAATTCCTGATGGTGAGTAAAAAAAAAAAAAGAAAAAAGAACTTGATTCCACTTCCTTTTAACATTCTGACTAAAGAGCACATGTTCAATACTTATTATAAATGTGTTTCTTTATCATATGCACTTGAAATGACATGGAGTCACTACATGACCGATAATGTATCATGTTTGTAGTCATTTTCTTGGTCATTTAAATGCACTGTTAGTGCTTCTGTATGTTTCAAGTACAATAAAAATGCATTTTGGCAAAATATATCGTAGCTGCGGCAGCCTATTAGAAGACTTGGAGGCGTGACTTTTGTCTTAGTACTTTTGGCCTCCCATGAGATGGCTTGTCATGCCAGTTAATGTGCTATTTTGTGTTCTGTGATTAAAGGTTAAGTTTGTAGTCACTGCCTGCAGTCTCAGTGATATGACATACAGTGCCTTCAGAAAGTATTTATACCCCTTGACTTATTCCATTTTGTTGTTTACAGCCTGAATTCAAAAATGGATTAAATAGATTTTGAATTCAGGCCCATTCTACCTGCCAATACCCCATAATTACAAAAGGAAAACATATTTTTAGAAATGTTTGCAAATGTATTGAAACATAAGTATTCACACCCCTGAGTCATAATGTGTTAGAATCCCTTTGGCAGCGATTACAGCTGTGAGTCTTTCCGATAAGACTCTAAGAGCTTGCACACCAGGATTGTCACCAATATTTGCACATTCTTCAATCTCTGTCAAGTTGGTTGTTGATCATTGCTAGACAGCCATTTTCAATTCTTGTACATGTTCAAGCCGTTTAGTCAAAATTGTAACTAGGCCACTTAGAGCATTCAGTGTCCGTTTTGGTAAGCAACTCCAGTGTATATTTGGCCTTGTGTTTTGGAGGTAATTGTCCTGCTGAAAGGTGGATTTTCTCCCAGTGTCTGAAAGCAGGCTGAACCAGATTCTCTCTGATTTTTCCTGTCCTTAGCTCTATTCCAAAATTATTATTATTATTATTATTTTTTTACTCTCTCTAGTCATTGCTGATGACAAATGCATACATACACTGTCAAAAAAAATAAAAGGAACACTCAAATACACATCCTAGATCTAATTGAATGAAATAATCTTATTAAATACTTTTTCTTACATAGTTGAATGTGCTGACAACAAAATCCAAAAATGATCAATGGAAATCTAAATCTATCAACCCATGGAGGTCTGGATTTGGAGTCCCCCTCAAAATTAAAGTGGAAACCCACTACAGGCTTATCCAACTTGATGTAATGTCCTTAAAACAAGTCAAAAATGAGGCTAAGTAGTGTGTGTGGCCTCCACGTGCCTGTATGACCTCCCTACAATGCCTGGGGCATGCTCCCTGATGAGGTGGCGGGATGGTCTCTGGAGGGATCTCCTCCCAGACCTGGACTAAAGCATCCACCAACTCCTGGACAGTCTGTTGCAACGTGGCGTTAGTGGATGGAGCGAGACATGATGTCCCAGATGTACTCAATTGGATTCAGGTCTGGGGAACGCGGATGGCCAGTCCATAGCATCAATGCCTTCCTCTTGCAGGAACTGCTGACACACTCCAGCCACATGAGGGTCTAGCATTGTCTTGCTTTAGGAGGAACCCAGGACCAACCGCACCAGCATGTGGTCCTCACAAGGGGGTCTGAGGATCTCATCTCTGGGTACCTAATGGCAGTCGGCTACCTCTGGCGAGCACATGGAGGGCTGTGCGGCCCCCTAAAGAAAATGCCACCCCACACCATGACTGACCACCGCCAAAACCGGTCATGCTGGAGGATGTTGCACGGGCAGCAGAACGTTCTCACGGCGTCTCAGACTCTATCACATCTGTCACGATGCTCCGTGTGAACCTGCTTTCATCTGCTGAAGAGCACAGGGCGCCAGTGGCGGAATTGCCAATCTTAGGTGTTCTCTGGCAAATGCCAAACGTCCCCGCACGGTGTTGGGCTGTCGTACAACCCCCCACCTGTGGACGTCGGGCCCTCATACCACCCTCATGGAGTCTGTTTCTGGCTGGGTTTGAGCAGACACATGCACATTTGTGGCCTGCTGGAGGTCATTTTTGCAGGACTCTGGCAGTGCTCCTCCTGCTCCTCCTTGCACAAAGGCGGAGTGCAGTCCTGCTGCTGGTTGTTGCCCTCCTACGTCCTCCACGTCTCCTGATGTACTGCGCCTGTCTCCTGGTAGCGCCTCCATGCTCTGGACACTACGCTGCACAGACACAGCAAACCTTCTTCCACAGCTCGCATTGATGTGCCTCATCCTGGATGTGCTGCACTACCTGATCTCACTTGTGTGGGTTGTAGACTCCCCGTCTCCATGCTACCACTAGAGTGAAAGCACCTCCAGCATTCAAAAGTGACCAAAACATCAGCCAGGAAGCATGGGAACTGAGAAGTGGTCTGTGGTCACCAGTCAAAACCAGTCCTTTATTGGGGGTGTCTTGCTATTTGCCTATAATTTCCACCTGTTGTCTATTCCATTTGCACAACAATGTGAAATGTTATTGTCAATCAGTGTTGCTTCCTAGGTGGACAGTTTGATTTCCCAGAAGTGTGATTGACTTGAAGTTACATTGTGTTGTTTAAGTGTTCCCTTTATTTTTTTGAGCAGTGTATAACATGATGCAGTCACCACCATTCTTGAAAATATGAAGAGTGGTACTCAGTGACGTGTTATGTTGGATTTGCCACAAACATAACACTTTGTATTCAGGACATAAAGTTCATTTTTTTGCCACATTATTTGAAATGTTACTTTAGCTTTATTGCAAACAGGATGCACAATGTTTGGAATATTTTATTCAGTACAGACTCTTTTCCAGTCAGTAAGTCTTGTGGAGTAACTTGCAATGTTGTTGATCCATCCTCAGTTTCTCCCTATCACGAGCCATTAAACTCTGTAACTGTTTTAATGTCACTCATGGCCTCATGGTGAAATCCCCTGAGCGGTTTCCTTCGTCTCTGGCAACCTGAGTTAGGAAGGATGCCTTATCTTTTGTAATGACTGGGTGTATCAATACACCATCAAAGTGTAATTAAAAGCTTCACCATGCACAAGGGATATTCAATGTCTGCTTTTTTATTTTTACCCATCTACACTACATGGCCAAAAGTATGTGGACACCTGCTTGTTGAACATCTTATTCAAAAATCAGCCCATTAATATGGAGTTGTTCCCCTCTTTGCTGCTATAAGCCTCCACTCTTATGGAAGGCTTTCCACTAGATGTTGGAACATTGCTGGGGACTTGCTTCCATCCAGCCACGAGCATTAGTGAGGTCAGGCACTGATGTTGGGCAATTAGGCCTAGCTCGCAGTCGACGTTTCAATTCATCCCTAATGGTGTTCGGTGAGGTTGAGGTCAGAGGCTATGTGCAGGCTTAAATCAAGTTCTTCACACCGATCTCGACAAACCATTTCTTGTATGGGCCTGCTTTGTGCACAGAGGCATTGTCATGCTGAAACAGGAAAGGCCCTTCCTCAAACTGTTGCCAAAAGTAGGAATCAGGAATCATTTTTATGTCATTGTATGTTTGTAACATTAAGATTTCCTTTACTTGGAACTAAGGGCCATAGCCCCAATCATGAAAAACAGACCCAGACCATGGTTCCTCCCTCCACCAAGCTTTACAGTTGGCATTATGGTTCGGGCACATGTAGCATTTCTCCCTGGCATCTTCCAAACCCAGAATTTGTCCGTCCGGACTGCCAAATGGTGAAGTGTGATTCATCACTCAAGAGAACGCATTTCCACTGCTCCAGAGTCCAATGGCAGCAAGCTTAACACCACTCCAGCCGACACTTGGAAGCTCGCTCAGCCATGGAAACCCATTTCATGAAGCTCCCGACCGTTCTTGTGCTGACATTTCTTCCAGAAGGCAGTTTGGAACTCTGTAGTCAGTGTTGCAACCGAGACAAGCGCTTCAGCACTCGGCGGTCCCGTTCTGTGAGCTTGTGTGGCCCCTACCACTTCGCGGCTGAGCCGTTGTTGCTCCTAGATGTTTCCACTTCTACAATACTTGGCAGCACTTACAGTTGACCTGGGGCAGCTCTAGCAGAGGGCAGAAATTTGGACGAGCTGACTTTGTTGGAAAGGTGGCAATCATATGGCGGTTGCCACGTTGAAAGTCACTGAGCTCTTCAGTGCACGGGCCATTCTACTGCCAATGTTTTCCTATGGAGATTGCATGACTGTGTGCTCGATTTTATACACCTCTCAGTAACGGGTGTGGCTGAAATAGCCGAATCTACTAATTTGAAGGGGTGTCCACATACTTATGTACCAATAGTTACCCTTCTGCGAGTCATTGAAAACCTCCCTGGTCTTTGTGGTTGAATCTGTGTTTGAAATTCACTTAGTTCGATTTTACGGGACCTTACAGTATAATTGTATGTGTGGGGTACAGAGATGAGGGTGTCATTCCCAAAAATCATGTTAAACACTTTTATTGCACACAGAGTGAGTCCATTCCAAATAATGTACCTGGTTAAGCAAATTTTTACTCCTGAACTTATTTTAGCTTGCCACTAACAAAGGGGTTGAATTCTTGTTAACTCAAGACATTTCAGCTTTTAATATTTTATTAATTAGTAAAAAAAATATAAAAACATAATTGCACTTTGACGTTATGGGGTATTGTGTATAGGCCAGTGACAGAAAATCTCCATTTCAAATTCAGGCTGTAACACAACAAAATGTGGAACAACTGAAGGGGTGTGAATATTTTCTGGCGGCACTCTTAAGTGCATGTGATACTCCAATGACTACTAAAGTTTCATTGTTAACACAATGAACAATTCGTTACAATATGATCCTGGCCAATTTGTTTTGTATTGCCAATGCATTTTAATTTGAAAATATTTTTGTTACAAAACATTTAAATGCATATTGAAATATATTTTACAAAACATTTCCAAACCCATTAAAATATATATTTACCTAATATACTGATAAATACATGTGAAAATATATTCTTACATACATTCTTTAATGTATTTCAGAATGTATTTTGAATTACATTAAATACATTTTCTGATGCATTTCACATAAATTGTGATATACATTTGACATACATTTACAGTTGAAGTCGGAAGTTTACATACACCTTAGCCAAATACATTTTAACTACGTTTTTCACAATTCCTGATATTTAATCCTAGTAAAAATTCCCTGTTTTAGGTCAGTTAGGATCACCACTTTATTTTAAGAATGTGAAATGTCAGAATAATAGTAGAGAGAATGATTTATTTCAGCTTTTATTTCTTTCATCACATTCCCAGTGGGTCAGAAGTTTACATACACTCAATTAGTATTTGGTAGCATTGCCTTTAAATTGTTTAACTTGGGTCAAACGTTTGGGTAGCCTTCCTCAAGCTTCCCACAATAAGTTTGGTGAATTTTGGCCATTCCTCCTGACAGAGCTGGTGTAACTGAGTCAGGTTTGTAGGTCTCCTTGCTCGCACACACTTTTTCAGTTCTGCCCAGGAATTTTCAATAGGATTGAGGTCGGGCTTTGTGATGGCCACTCCGGTCCTTGACTTTGTTGTCCTTAAGCCATTTTACCTACAACTTTGGAAGTATGCTTTGGGTTATTGTCCATTTGGAAGACCCATTGCGACCGCTTTAACTTCCTGACTGATGTCTTGAGATGTTTCTTCCAATATATCCACATAATTTTCCTTCCTCATGATGCCATCTATTTTGTGAAGTCACCAGTCCCACTTGCAGCAAAGCACCCCTACAGCATGATGCTACCACCCCTGCTTCACGGTTGGGAGGGTGTTCTTCGGCAACAGCGTACCCCTTTTTCCCTCCAAACATAACGATATCATTATGACCAAACAGTTCTATTTTTGCTTCATCAGACCAGAGGACATTTCTCTCAAAAAGTCTGATCTTTGCACCATGTGCAGTTGCAAACCGTAGACTGGCTTTTTTATGGTGGTTTTGGAGCAGTGGCTTCTTCCTTGCTGAAGCGGCCTTTCAGTTATGTCGATATGGACTTGTTTTACTGTGGATATGGATACTTTGTAGGCTGTTTCTCCAGCATCTTCACAAGGTCCTTTGCTGTTGTTCTGGGGGATTGTTTTGCACCAAAGTACGTTCATCTCTAGGAGACAGAACACGTCTCCTTCCTGAGCGGTATGACAGCTGCAGGTCCCATGGTTATTATACTTGGCATATTATTGTTTGTACAGATGAACGTGGTGCCTTCAGGCGTTTGGGAAATTGCTCCCAAGGATGAACCAGACTTGTGGAGGTCTACAATTTTTTTCTGAGATCAAGGCTGATTTCTTTTGATTTTCCCAATGATGTCAAGCAAAAAGAGGCACTGTGTTTGAAGGAGGCCTTGAATACATCCACAGGTACACCTCCAATTGACTCAAATGATGTAATTTTCCAAGCTGTTTAAAGGCACAGTCAACTTAGTGTATGTAAACTTCTGACCCACTGGAATTGTGATACAGTGTATTACAAGTGAAATAATCTGTCTGTAAACAATTGTTGGAAAAAATTACTTGTGTCATGCACAAAGTAGATGTCAGTAACCGATGCCAAAACTATGTTTGTTAACAATACATTTGTGGAGTGGTTGGAAAACGAAGTTTTAATGACTCCAACCTAAGTGTATAGAAACTTCCGACTTCAACTGTATATATATATACATATATATATATATATATACAGTGAGGGAAAAAAATATTTCATCCCCTGCTGATTTTGTACATTTGCCCACTGACAAAGAAATGATCAGTCTATCATTTTAATGGTAGGTTTGAACAGTGAGAGACAGAATAACAACAAAAAAATAAAATAAAATATGAATTGATTTGCATTTTAATGAGGAATAAGTATTTGACCCTCTGCAAAACATGGCTTAGTACTTGCTGGCAAAACCCCTTGTTGGCAACCACAGAGGTCAGACATTTCTTGTAGTTGGCCACCAGGTTTGCACACATCTCAGGACGGATTTTGTCCCACTCCTCTTTGCAGATCTTCTCCTCTTAAGGTTTGAGGCTGACGTTTGCAATTCGACACCTTCAGCTCCCCTCCCACATATTTTCTATGGGATTAGGTCTGGAGACTGGCTAGGGCCATTCCAAGACCTTAATGTGTCTTCTTCTTGAGCCACTCCTTTCTTGCCTTGGCCGTGTGTTTTGGGTCATTGTCATGCTGGAATACCCCCATCCACGACCCATTTTCAATGCTCTGGCTGAGGGAAGGAGGTTCTAATCCTAAGATTTGGGACGGGTACATGGCCCCGTCCATCGTCCCTTTGATGCGGTGAAGTTGTCCTGTCCCCTTGTCCTGTCCCCTTAGAGATTGACAGTTATTTTGTGTTTCTTCCATTTGCGAATAATCGCACCAACTGTTGTCACCTTCTCACCAAGCTGCTTGGCGATGGTCTTGTAGCCCATTCCAGCCTTGTGTAGGTCTACAATCTTGTCCCTGACATCCTTTGAGAGCTATTTGGTCTTGGCCATGGTGGAGAGTTTGGAATCTGATTGATTGATTGCTTCTGTGGACAGGTGTCTTTTATACAGGTAACAAGCTGAGATTAGGAGCGCACACTTTAAGAGTTTGCTCCTAATCTCAGCTCATTCACGTCTATAAAGACACCTGGAGCCAGAAATCTTTTCTGATTGAGAGGGGTCAAATACTTATTTCCCTCATTCAAAATGCAAATCAATTTATAATATTTTTTGACATGCGTTTTTCTGATTTTGTTGTTGTTATTCTGTCTCTCACTGTTCAAATAAACCTACCATTAAAATTATAGACTGATCATTTCTTTGTCAGTGGGCAAAGCGTACAAAGGGGGATCAACAACTTTTTTCCCTCCTGTATATATATCAGTGCCTTGCAAAATATTCATCCCCCTTGGCGTTATTCC
>NW_025538675.1:0-17510 GCF_020615455.1 Coregonus clupeaformis | reverse complement strand
GACGCATCCAGTTCCATACAGGTCATAACACTGTGTTGGCTAGCATCCAGTGGTCCAAACTACGGTCTTTAACAACTCTGTGTAGGAGCGCATCCAGTGGTCCAAACCTACGGGTCATGCTAACAGCACTGTTCCAGGCAGGCATCCAGTGGTCCAAACCTACGTCAATACTTTCACTCCAGTGGTCCAAACTACAGGTCATAATGCAACACTGTGTAAGGACACGTCCAGTGATCCAGGCTACAGGTCAGTAACAACACTGTGTTGACACTCCGATGAATCCAAACTACAGGTCATGCACCAACACTGTGTTGGACACATCCAGTGGTCCAAACTACAGTCAATGCACAACACTGCTGTAGGACACATCCAGTGGTCCAAACTCCAGGTCAGTAAGCAACACTGTGTAGGACACATCCAGTGGTCCAAACTACAGGTCAGTAACAACTACTGTAATTTGTACGCAGCCTATCCACTACTGTTTTCTACGCATCCAGTTCCCACTTCCGTAGCTACACTTATGTTTCCAAACCACTGGTCAGTAACAACACTGTGTAGGACAGCATCCCAGTGGTCCCAAATACAGGTTAGTAACAACATGTTAACGCATCCAGTGGTCCCAACTTACCGGTCAATGTTCCCAACACTGTAGCGTATATATATATATAATTATATTCCGACTCTACATTGCTCTTCTAAATGTCTTTATTTAAATGTTTTAGATTTTTGTATTGTTTTTATTGTAAGAGTATGCTCACTGTTAAGCTAGGAACATAAGCATTTCGCTACACCTGCGATAACATCTCCAAAATATTGTAAACCTTTACCAATACTTATTTATTTGGTCACTACATCCTCATCTATTTAAAATAAAATCTCCCTAACCAATATACATTATATTTTCAAATCACTGATGCCCAATCCCTCCTCTCTGTCATATCTGTTAATATATCATACATATATTTCACAAATCACTGAACAATGAACTCTACTTTGAAATGAATAATAAAATAAATGCATTCAAGTGATGTATTCCACCTTTCATTTCAACAACATATTGGCTGTGATGTTTATACACCACTAATGAGCAGGGCAACATCCCAGGTCAAATATTATAATTAAACTATCAAATAAGAGATGATATGAAAGAGTGATAAGAATTGACAATCACTTGTAATGGAAAATGATGTCTGCTTTCATTCCTTTTTCCTGACCATATAGCGTGAATGAAAATGCAACATGCTTTCACTGATCCTTATTCTTAAATATGTGTTGTGAGTTGTTTTGCTAATTGCGTACAAACTTCAGATGAAAGATTGCACTCATAAAACTGTGGTAGCATTCAACAACGTTTATACTTTCTTTGGTTACATGTTTTTATAACAGTATTAGATTTAGGGACTGCCACGGCTCACGAATGTACAATTACACTCTGCAATCACATCAAGTATGCCACTAACAAAGGAAACCTGAGGTGAGAGTCGGTAGTGCAAATTTAACAAACTAAAAACCTAGCTACTAAAAGAAAGTCAACCTGTTCATATAAAAATTGCAGTTTCATTTTTCTCAAATCATGTTTATCATTTCCTATCCATTTCACAATGTTTGAACTTTTTCGGTCTCTTTTCTGTCTCTCTCTCTCTATGCTCTGCTGGTCTGTAACTCTCTCCCTTTAGTTCAGTTTCTCCCTCTCCATCTCTCCATCTCTCCATCTCTCATCTCTCCCTCTCCCTCTCTGTCCCTCTCCTTCTCCATCTTTCCCTCTCAATCTCTCCATCTCTCCATCTCTCCCTCTCCCTCTCCTGTCCCTCTCCCTCTCATCTTTCTCCTCCCTCTCTCCATCTCTCCATCTCTCCCTCATCCCACCTCCCTATCCCTCTCCCTCTCCATCTACCTCTCCTCTCTCCAATCTCTCCATCTCTCCCTCTCCCTCTCCCTATCCATCTCCCTCTCCGTTTTTCCCTCTCTCTCTCCATCTCTCCCTCTCTCCCATTTTCTCCCTCTCCATATCTCCCTCTCTCCCATCTCTATATCTCTCCCTCTCTCCATCCTCTCCCTCTCCAATCTCTCTCTCTCCTCTCCATCTCTCTCCTCCTCTCCATCTCTCTCCTCTCTCCCTCTCATCCATCTACCCCCTCTCCAATCTCTCCTCATCTCCTCTCCATCTCCACTCCTCTCCATCTCCACTCTCCTCCCTCTCTCCATCTCTCCTCTCTCCCTCTCTCCGTCTCTCCCTCTCCACTCTCTCCATCTCTCACTCTATGCATCCTATCCACTCTCTCCCTCTCTCCATCTCTCCATCTCTCCTCTCTCCTCTCTGCATCTGTCTCCATCACTCCTCTCTCCCCTCTACTCCATCTCTCCTCTCATCATCACTCCATCTCTCCCTCTCTCCCTCTCTCCCTCTCTCCTCTCTCATCTCTCTCCCTCTCTCCCTCTCTCCCTGTCCCTCTCCCTCTCCATCTTTCCTCTCTAGTCTCTCCATCTCTCCTCTCTATTTTCCTCTCCAACCCTCTCTCATCTCTATATCTCTCCCTCTCCTCTCTCCCCCTCTCTCCCTCTCCATCTCTCCATCTCTCCATCTCTGTCTCTCATCTCTCCACTCTCTCCCTCTCTCAAATCTCTCCCTCTGTCCATCTCTCCCTCTCTCTCTCCACTCTCTCCATCTCTCCCCTCTCCATCTCTCCTCTCTCCCTCTCATTGTCTCCCTCTCTCCTATAATAAATCTCTCACTCTATCTCTCCCTCTCTCTTTATTTCCATCTCTCTCTCCATTCTCCATCCTTCCTCTCTCATCTTTTTTCTCCTCCATCTCCCTCTCTCCCTCTCTCATCTCTCCCTTCTCCCATCCTCCATCTCTCCCCCTCTCCCTCTCTCCATCTCTCCCTGTCTCCCTCTCCATCTTTCCTTCTCTCCCTCTCCATCACTCCATCTCTCCCTCTCTCCCCTCTCCCTCTCCCTGTCCCTCTCCCTCTCCATCTTTCCCTATCGGTCTCTCCATCTCTCCCTCTCTCCATTTCTCCCTCTCTCCATCTCTATATCTCTCCTTCTCCATCTCTCCCTCCTTTCTCCATCTCTCTCTCCCTCTCTCCCTCTCTCCATCTCTTCCATCTCTCCTGTCTCCTCTCCATCTTTCCTTCTCTCCCTCTCCATCTATCCCTCTCTCCCTCTCCCTCTCCATCTTTCCCTTCCTCTCCATCTCTCCATCTTTCCCTCTCTCCCTCTCTCCCTCTCTCCCACCTCCATCTCTCCCTCTACTCCATCTCTCCCTCTCCCTTCACCTCTCCATCTTTCCCTCTCCATCTCCCTCTCCATCTCCATCTCTCATCTCATCTCTAATCTCTCATCTCTCAATCTCTCCCTCTCTCCATCTCTCCCTCTCCCTCTCTCCATCTCCCCATCTCTCCCTCTCTCCCTCTCTCCATCTCTCCCTCTCCCTCTCCATCTCTCCATCTCCATCTCTCCACCTCTCCATCTCACCCTCTCCCTCTGTCCACCTCTCCATCTCTCCATCTCTCCAACTCTCCATCTCTCCCTCTCCCCCTCTCTCTCCATCTCCCCCCCCTCTCCACTCCCACTCTCTCCATCTCTCATCTCTCCTCTCCATCTCACCTCTATCTCCCTCTCCTCCCCCCTCTCATCTCTCCTCTCTCCATCTTCACTCTCTCCCATCTCTCCCTCTCCTCCATCCCTCCATCTCTCCCTCACTCCATCTCTCCTCCTCATCCCTCTCTCCCTCTCTCCATCTCTCCTCTCTCCATCATTCCCTCTCCCCGTCTCTCCATCCACTCCCAGCTCTCCTCTCTCCTCTCTCCCTCTCTCCATCTCTCCTGTCCTTTCTCCCTCTCTCCTCTCTATCTCTCCCTCTCACCATCCACCCTCTCCATCTCTCCATCTCTCCCTCTCCATCTCTCCCACCTCTCCCTCTCCCTCTCCACTCTCCCTCTCCCTCTCCCTCTCCTCTCCCTCTCCCTCATCTCTCTCTCACATCTCTTCCTCTCTCCATCTCTCCATCTCTCCCTCCATCTCTCTCTTTCCCTCTCCACCTTCCACCTCCACCTCTCCATCTTTCCCTCTCCATCTCTCCATCAGTCTCCCTCTCTCCATCTCTCCCTCTCTCTCTCTACGCCATCTCTCCCTCTCTCCATCACTCCATCTCCCTCACTCCATCTCTCTCTTTCCTCTCCATCGCTCCATCTTCCCTCCATCCTCTCTCCATCTCATCCTCTCCCTCTCTCTCCTCTCTCACCGTCATAACACATTCTCCTCATCCATCTCTCATAAATCACTCTCTTCCTCTCTCCCTCTCCATCTCTCCCGCTCTCCCTCTCTCCATCACTCCCTCTCCCCATCTGTCCATCTCTCCCTCTCTCCATCTCTCCCTCTCTCCATCTCTCCCTCTCTAATTTGCACCAATCGAGTTAGGCACTGAACAAGAGGAGCTCAACTTTAAAGTAAATACATGCATTTGCAGAGTGATGTGTTCCACCATTTCATTTCAACTATTGGCTGTGATGTATATACACACCTAATGACGCACTCCCAGTCAATTTAGTAGTGAAACTATCAAATAAACTGATATAAAGAGTGATTGAATATCTTTTCATTTCTTTTCCTGACCATATAATGTAAATTATGCTTTCCACTGGGGTCCTTGGATTCTCTCCCCTCTCCCTCTTCCACCTCTCCACCTCTTTCTCCATCTCTCCATCTCTCCATCTCTCAATCTCCCTTCTCTCTACCTCTCCAGCTCTCTCATCTCTCCCTCTCCTCTCTCCACCTCTCCCCCTCTCCACCCTGTCCTCTCCCTCTCCATTTCCATCTCTCCATCCTCCTCCATCTCTCCCTCTCTCCCTCTCTCTCCTCTAAGCCCTCTCTCCCTCTCTTTGATCTCCTTTACTCCCTCTACTCATCTCTTCCCTCTCCTCCATCACTCCCTCACTCCATCTCTCCCTCTATCCACTCTCTCCATCCCCTCTCTCCCTCTCTCCCTCTCGCCTCGCTCTCTCTCCTCTCTTTTGTCTCCCTTCTCTCCCTCTCTCCATCTCTCCATCACTCCCTCCTCTATCATTCACCTCTCCCTCTCTCCTCCTCTCTCCCTCTCCTTCTCTCCCATCTCTCCATCTCTCCCTCTCTCCATCTCTCCCTCTCTCATTATACTCTCCATCTCTCCTCTCTCCTTCTCCATCTTTCTCTCTCCATCTCCTCTCATGTCTCCCACTCATCATCTCTCCTACTACTCCATCTCTTCACATCTCTCCTTCTCAAATCCATCTCTCCATCTCTCCCTCTCCTTTCTCCCGCTCTCCCTCTCTGTCTCCCTCTCTCCATCTCTCCCTCTCTCCCTCTCTCCCTCTCCATATCTCCCTCCCTCCATCACTCCATCTCTCCCTCACTCCCTCTCTCCATCTCTCCCTCTTTCCATCACTCCCTCGCCATATCGCCATCTCTCCTTCTCTCCCTCTCCTTCTCTCTTTCTCTTCCTCTCTCCCTCTCTCCCCCTCTCCGTCTCTCCATCTCTCCCCCTCCGTCTCTCCATCTCTCCCTCTCCATCTCTCCCTCACTCAATCTCTCCCTCTCTTTCTCTCCCCTCTCTCTCTATTTCTCCCTCTCTCAGTTTCTCCCTCTCTCCCTCTCTCCCCCTCTCTCCCTCTTCCCTCCATCTCTCCCTCTCTCAAATCTCTCCCTCTCTCCATCCACTCATCTCCCTCATTCCATCTCTCCCTCTATCCCTCTCTCCATCACTCCTCTCTCCATCTCTCCCTCTCATATGCCTCTCTCTTTCCCTCTCTCACTCTCCATCTCTCTACTCTCCCTCTCTCCCTCTCTCCCTCTCTCCCTCTCTCCATCTCTCCATCTCTCCCTCTCTCTCTCTCCTCTCTCTCCTCTCTCCATCTCTCCCTCTCCTCCCTCCCTCTCTCCCTCTCTCCCTCTCTCCCTCTCTCCATCTCTCCCTCTCTCCCTCTCTCCCTCTCTCCATCTCTCCCTCTCCCCTCTCCTCCCATCTTCCCTCTCTCCTCCCTCTCTCCCTCTCTCCATCTCTCCATCTTCTATCTCTCCCTCACTCCCTCTCTCCCTCTCTCCCTCTCTCCCTCTCTCCTCTCTCCCTCTCTCCTCTCTCTCTCCATCTCTCCATCTCTCCCTCTCCCTCCCCTCTCTCCTCTCTCCCCTCTCTCCCTCTCTCCTCTCTCCCTCTCTCCTCTCTCCTCTCTCCCTCTCTCCCTCTCTCCATCTCTCCCTCTCCCTCCTCCCTCTCTCCCTCTCTCCCTCCCCTCTCTCCCATCTCTCCCTCTCTCCATCTCTCCCTCTCTCCCTCTCTCCATCTCCTCCATCTCTCCCTCACTCCCTCTCTCCATCTCTCCCTCTCCCTCTCCTCTCTCCCATTACTCTCCCCTCTTCTTCTCCTCCCTCTCTCTCCTCTCTCCTCTCTCTCCATCTCTCCCTCTCCCTCTCCTTCTCTCCATCTACTCCCTCTCCTCCCTCCTCCTCTCTCCCTCTCTCCCTCTCTCCATCTCTCCTCTCCTCCTCTCCTCTCTCCCTCTCTCCCTCTCTCCCTCTCTCTCTCCCCTTCTCCATCTCCCCTCTCCTCTTCCATCTCCTCTCCTCCCTCCCTCTCTCCATCTCTCCTCTCTCTCCCTCTCTCAAATCAAATCAAATTTTATTGTCCTGCACTAATACAACAGGTGCAGACATTACCTAAATGCTTTTCGCCCTTAACCAGCAGTGTTTATTTTAGACAAAAAAGTAAAGAGATAAAAAACAACCAAAAGTGTTGAGAAAAAAAGAGCAAGTAAAAATAAAGTGACAGTCTTATTACAATGAATAGTATACTATATATACATACCGTTGCATATCATAATGCGGGGGCACCGGCTAGTTGAGGTAGTTGAGTATATGTACATGTGGGTAGAGTTAAAAGTGACTATGCATAAGTACTTAACAGGTAGCAGCAGCGTAAAAGTATGGGGTGGGGGGGGCAGTGCAAATAGTCCCGGTAGCCATGATTGGCTGTTCCCGGAGTCTTATGCAGGGGTAGAAGCTGTTGAGAAGTCTTTTGACCTAACTTGGCACTCCGGTACCGCTTGCCGATTCGTACCATCTCTCCCTCTCTCCCTCTTGCCATCTCTCCCGCTTGCCATCTCTCCCTCTCTCCCTCTCTCCCCCTCTCTCCATCTCTCCCTCTCTCCCTCTCTCCCTCTCTCCATCTCTCCCTCTCTCCCTCTCTCCCTCTCTCCATCTCTCTCCATCCTCCTCCCTCTCTCCCTCTCCCTCTCATCCATCTCTCCCTCTCCTCCCTCCCTCTCTCCCTCTCTCCTCTCTCCATCTCTCCTTCTCTCCCTCTCTCCATCTCTCTCTCCTCCCTCCCTCTCTCTCCATCTCTCCCTCTCTCTCCCTCTCTCCATCTCTCCATCTCTCCCTCACTCCCTCTCTCCATCTCTCCATCTCTCCTCTCCTCCTCTATCTCTCCTTCTCTCCCTCTTCTCCCTCCCTCTCTCCTCTCTCTCCCTCTCTCCCTCTCTCCCTCTCTCCCTCTCTCCATCTCTCCCTCTCTCCAATCACTCATCTCTCCCTCTCTCTCCATCTCTCTCCCTCTCACTCCCTCCTTCTCTCCCTCTCCCTACCTCCTCTCCATCTCTTCCCTCTCTCCATCTCTCCCCTCTCTCCATCTCTCCTCTCTCATCTCTCCTTCTCCCTCTCTCCCTCTCCCTCTCTCCATCTCTCCCTCTCCTCCTCCCTCTCTCCATCTCTCCCTCTGCTTATCTCTCCTTACTCCCTCTAAATCTCTCCCTCTCTCTCTCACTCCATCTCTCCCTCTCTCCATCCTCCATCTCTCCCCTCCCTCCTCTCTCCATCTCTCCCTCCTCTCCATCTCTCCTCTCTCTCTTTGTCTCCTCTCCCTCTCTCCAATCTCCCTCTCTCTCCATCTCTCCTCTCCAATCTCTCTCTGCATCTCTCCCTCTCTCATCACTCCATCTCTCCCCTCTCTCCCTCTCTCCCTCTCTCCCTCTCTCCTCCCTCTCTCCCCTCTCCTCTCTCCCCTCTCTACCATCTTCTCTCCTTCTCTCCACTCTCTCCATCTCTCCCTCATCTCCCTCTCTCCATCCTCCATCTCTCCCTCCTCTCCCTCTCTCTCCCTCCTCTCCCTCTCTCCATCACTCCCTCTCCCTCAATCTCTCTTCTCCAATCCCTCTCTTCCTCTCCATCTCTCCCTCTCCATCTCTCCCTCTCTCCATCTCTCCCTCTCTCCATCTCTCCCTCTCCATCTCTCCATCTCTCCATCTCTCCCTCTCTCCATCTCTCCCTCTCACCATCTCTCCCTCTCTCTCCATCCCTCCATCTCACCCCTCTCCCTCCTCTCCATCTCACCCTCTCTCATCTCTCCCTCTCCCCATGTTCATCTCTCCTCTCTCCCATCTCTCCCTCTCTATTTCACCAATTCCTCGGAAATCAACTTTATGTAAATAAATGCATTGCAGGTGATGATGTTCCACCATTTCATTTCAACAACATATTGATCTGTGATGTATATACACCCACCTAATGGAGCAGGGCAGACATCCCAGGTCAAATGTTATTGTAAATATCAAAATACTGATATGAGATTTGTTATGCTACTTTTCATTTTTTTCTTTATGAGAATCACATGCTTTCACTGATCTTGATTCTCTCTCCACTCTCCCTCTGTCCACCTCTCCCACCTCTCCATCTCCATCCTCTCCATCTCTCCATCTCTCAATCTCCCTCTCTCCACCTCTCCACACTCTCTCCACTGTCACTCTCCCTCTCCATCTCTCTCTCTCCCTCTCTCTCATCTCTCCCTCTCTCCCTCTACGCCCTCTCTCCCTCTCTTGTCTCCTTCTCTCCCTCTCTCCATCTCTCCATCACTCCCTCACTCCATCTCTCCCTCTATCCCTCTCTCCATCACTCCCTCTCTCCATCTCTCCCTCTCCCTCTCTCCCACTCCCTCTCTCACTCTCCATCTCTCCCTCTCTCCCTCTCTCCATCACTCCCTCTCCCTATCTCTCCATCTCTCCCTCTCTCCATATCTCAATCTCTCCCTCTCTCCAAAATCCTCCATCTCTCTCTACTCCCTCTCCTCTCATCTCTCCCTCTCTACATCACTCCCTCTCTCTCTCCTCATTTCAATCTCTCTCCTCTCCCATATCCCACGTCTCTCTCCTCTCTATGTCGTGTCCTAAATCTCTCCCCTCTCTTCCATCTCTCCTCTCTCCAATCTATTCTTCTCTCCCTTTTCATCTGCCTATTCTCTCTCTTCTGTTCCCTCTCTCCATCTCCCTCTTTATCTCCCTTCCATCTCTTCCCTCTACCCATCTCTTACTCCACCTCTCCATCTCTCCCCTCTCCATATCTCCCTCCCTCCATCACCTCCATCTCTCCTCACTCCCTCTCTCCATCTCTCCCTCTTTCCATCACTCCCTCACATATAACCATCTCTCCTTCTCCCTCCCTCATCTCTCTTTCTCTATTTTCTCTCTCCCTCTCTCCCTCTCTAGTCTCTCCATCTCTCCCCCTCCGTCTCTCCATCTCTCCCTCTCCATCTCTCCCTCACTCAATCTCTCCCTCTCTCCATATCTCCCTCTCTCTCTCTCCCTCTCTCTATTTCTCCCTCTCTCAATTTCTCCCTCTCTCCCTCTCTCCCTCTCTCCCTCTCTCCCTCTCTCCATCTCTCCCTCTCTCCTCTCTCCCTCTCTCCATCTCTCCATCTCTCCCCTCTCTCCATCACTCCATCAAATCCCTCTCTCCATCTCTCCTCTATCCTCTCTCCATCACTCCTCTCTCTCCATCTCTCCCTCTCCATATCATCCTCTCTCCTCTCTCCAGTCTCCCTCTCTCACTCTTCCATCTCTCCTCTCTCTCCTCTCTCCCTCTCTCCCTCCTCTCTCCCTCTCTCCCCTCTCTCCATCTCTCCCTCTCTCCCTCCTCTCCCTCTCTCCTCTCTCTCCTCTCTTCATCTCCCTCTCCCTCTCCCTCTCCTCTCATCTCTCATCCTCCTCCCCTCTCCATCTCTCCTCTGCTCAATCTCTCCTTCTCCACCTCTACATCTCTCCCTCTCTCTCTCCATCTCTCCCTCTCTCCATCACTCCATCTCTCCCTCACTCCCTCTCTCCATCTCTCACTCTCTCCCTCTCTCCCTCTCTCCCTCTCTCCCTCTCTCCATCTCTCCATCTCTCCCTCTCCATCTCTCCATCTCTCCTCTCTCCCTCTCCCTCTCCTCATCTCTCCCTCCTCCCTCCCTCCCTCCTCTCCATCTCTCCTCTCGCCTTCTCTCTCCTTCTCCCCTCTCCACCTCTCCCTCTCTCTCTCTCTCTCCATCTTTCCCTCTCCTCATCTCCCTCCTCTCATCTCTTCCTCTCTCTCCATCTTTCCCTCCCTCCATCTTCCAATATTCTCCCTCTCCCATCCATCCACTTCATCCATCTCTCCCTCTGTTCTCTCCTATCACATCGCCTCAGCATCTCACATCTTCCCTTTCTTCCATCTTTTCTTTTCTCATTTTCACTCTCCTCTCTCTCTCCATCACTCACCTCTCCAGTCCTCTCCCTCTCTCCCTCTCTCCCCCTCTCTCCATCACTCCCCTCTAACTCCCATCTCTCCCTCTCCATATCACCCTCTCGATATAAGCCCCTCTCTCCTTCTCCCCCTCTCCCTCTCTCCTTCTCTCCCTCTCTCCCTCTCTCCCCCTCTCCATCTCTCCATCTCTCCCCCTCAGTCTCTCCATGTCTCCCTCTCCATCTCTCTCACTCTCTCCTCTCCCTCTCCCTCTCTCCCTTTCTCCATCTCTCCCTCTCTCCATTTTTCCCTCTCATTTCTCCCTCTCTCTCTTCTCTCCCTGTCACTCCACTCTCTCCAATCTCTCCTTCTCCACCTCTCCGTCTCTCAATCATCCCTCATCTCTCCACTGTCTCCCTCTCTCCCTCCCCTCTACTCTCCAGAATCTCCTCTCCCTCTCCCATCCCTCCTCTCCATCATCCCCATCTCTCCTTCTCCACCTCTACATCTCTCCCTCTCCATATCTCCCTCTCTCCATCACTCCCTCTCTCCCTCTCTCATCTCTCCCTCTCTCCATCACTCCATCTCTCCCTCACTCCCTCTCTACATCTCTCTTTCACCTCTTTCTCCTCTTCTATCGCCTCTTTTTATATCTTTAATTTTTAATTCTTTGCACATCACTGCATCATCTCCTCTCCATCTCTCTCCTCTCCCTCTCTATCCCTCTCTCCTCCTGTTCCATCTCTCTGTTTCCTCTCTTCCTTCTATCTCTCCATCTCTTCTTACCTCTCTCCTCTCTCTATGTCTCCCTCTCTCCCTCTCCTCCATCCATCTCCCTCCTCTCACATCTCACCTCTCTCATCTCTCCTCTCCACCTCCACAGCTCCATCTCTCCCTCTCCATCTCTACATCTCTCCCTCTCCATATCTCCCTCTCCCGTTCCCTCTCCATCTCTCCCTCTCTCTCTGTCTCCTCCACCTCTACATCTCTCCCTCTCCTTCTGTCCTTCTCTCCCTCTCTCCCTCTCTCCCTCTCTCACTCTCTCCCTCTCTCCCCTCTCATCTCTCCCTCCTCCACACTCCACGAGCAATGCCATCCTCTCCCTTCCTCTACATCTCTCTCTCTCCATATCTCCCTCTCCCCCTTCTCCTCCATCTCTCCCTCTCTCTCTGTCTACCCCCTCTCGTCTCCCCTCCATCTCTCTCTCACTCCATCATCTCTCCTGCTCTCCAGTCACTCCCTCTCTCCTCTCCTCTCCCATCTCTCCCTCTCCATTTCGCCCTCTCTCCTTCTCTCCCTCTCTCCCTCTCTCCATCTTTCCCTCTCTCCATCTCTCATTTCTCCATCTCTCCCTCTCTTCCTCTCTCCATCTCTCCATCTCTCCCTCTCTCCATCTCCTATCTCTCAATCTCTCTCCATCTCTCTCTCTCCTCTCCCTCTCCATCTCTCTCTCATAAAATATTGTTATTTTCTCCCTCTCTCCCAATTCACCTCTCCATCTTCCCTCTCGCCATCCTTTTTACCCCTCTCATCTTTCTCCAATATCCCTCCTCCTCATCTTTTTTTTATATCATTCAATTCCTCCATCCTCCCATCTCTCAACTAAATCCAGTATTCCATTCCATCTCCTTCTCTCCCTCTCCTTCTCTCTTTCATCTTCCTCTCTCCCTCTCTCCCCCTCTCACGTCCTCTCCATCTCTCCCCCTCCATCTCTCCATCTCTCCCTCTCCATCTCCTCAAATCCCCCCCATCTCTCTCTCCCTCTCTCTATTTCTCCCTCTCTCCAATTTCCCCTTCTCCTCTCTCCCCTCTCTCCTCTCTCCCTCTCTCCCTCTCTCCCTCTCTCCCTCTCTCCATCTCTCCCTCTCTCCATCTCTCCCTCTCTCCATCACTCCATCACTCCCTCACTCCATCTCTCCCTCTATCCCTCTCTCCATCACTCCCTCTCTCCATCTCTCCCTCTCCATATCGCCCTCTCCCTCTCCTGCTCTCTCTCCTATCGCATACTCCTCACTCCTCTCTCCCTATCTCCACTCTCTTATCTTTTCCATTAATTTTCTCTTTCTATCTCACTCTCTCCATCTCATCATCTCTCCCTCTCCTCTCTCCATCATCATCCCTCCTCTCATCTTCTCTCGCTCATCTCTACTCACACCTCTACATCTCTCTTCTTCTCTCTCAGTCTCTCCCTCTCTCCATCAATCCATCTCTCCCTCACTCCCTCAAAAATATCCATAAATATACTCTCTCCTCTCTCCCTCTCTCCCTCTCCCTCTCCCCATCTCTCCATCTCTCCCTCTCATCTCTCCATCTCTCCCTCTCCCTCTCCCTCTCTCCATCTCTCCCTCTCCTCCCTCCCTCTCTCCATCTCTCCCTCTCGCCATCTCTCCTTCTCCACCTCTCCACCTCTCCCTCTCTCTCTCTCTCCATCTTTCCCTCTCCTTCTCCCTCTCCATCTCTTCCTCTCTCCATCTTTCCCTCCCTCCCTCTCTCCATCTCTCCCTCTCGCCATCTCTCCATTTCTCCATCTCTCCCCACCATCTCTCCATCTCCATCTCTCCTCTCACTCTCTCTCCCCTTCTCTCCTCTCTCCTTCTCTCCCCTCTCCATCTCTCCCTCTCTCCCTCTCTCCATCTTTCCCTCTCCCTCTCCCTCTCCATCTCTCCATCACTCCCTCTCAGTCTCTCCCTCTCTCCCTCTCTCCCTCTCTCCATCACTCCCTCACTCCATCTCTCCCTCTCCATACTCCCACTCTCGATTCGCTCGCCCTCTCTCCTTCTCCCCCTCTCCTCTCCTCCTTCTCCTCCTCTCCCTCTCTCCCCCCTCTCCATCTCTCCATCTCTACCCCCCCCCTCAGTCTCTCCATGTCTCCCTCTCCATCTCTACCTCTCTCACTCTCCCTCTCTCCCTCTCTCCATCTCTCCCTCTCTCCATCTCTCCCTCTCTCCATTTTCCCTCTCTCCATTTCTCCCTCTCTCCCTCTCTCCCTGTCTCCCTCTCTCCATCTCTCCTTCTCCACCTCTCCATCTCTCCATCACTCCATCTCTCCCTGTCTCCCTCTCTCCCTCTCTCCCTCTCCCTCTCTCCATCTCTCTCCCTCTCCCCCTCTCCCTCCCTCTCTCCATCACTCCCTCTCGCCATCTCTCCTCCTCTACTCTACATCCCTCTCTCATATCTCCCTCTCTCCATCACTCCCTCTCTCTCTCTCTCATCTCCTCTCTCCATCCACTCCATCTCTCCCTCACTCCCTCTCTCATCTCCCTTCCTCTCCCTCTCTCATTTTATCCATCTCTCCCCTCTTCCTCTCTCCATCTCCCATCTCTCCCTCCTCCCCCTCTCTCAATACTCCCTCACTCCATCTCCTCCATCTCTCTCTTTCTCTCTTCCTCCCCTCCCTCTCCATCGCTCCTCTCTCCATCCTTCCTCTCTCTCACCCTCTCCATCTCTCTCTCCCTTTCTCCCTTTCTCCATCTCTCCCTCTCACCCTCTCTCCATCTCTCTCGCTCTCCCTCTCTCCATCACTCCCTCTCTCCCTCATTCCATCTCTCTGTGTCCCTCTCTCCATCAATCCCTCTCTCCATCTCTCCCTCTCTACCTCTCTGCCTCTCTCCCTCTCTCCCTCTCTCCCTCTCTCCCTCTCTCCCTCTCTCACTCTCTCCCTCTCTCATCTCTCCCTCTCCACCTCCACAGCTCCATCTCTCCCTCTCCATCTCTACATCTCTCCCTCTCCATATCTCCCTCTCCCGTTCCTCTCCATCTCTCCCTCTCTCTCTGTCTCCTCCACCTCTACATCTCTCCCTCCTCTCTATTACTCTCCTCTCTCCTCCCTCTCCTCTCTCACTCTCTCTCACTCTCTCCTCCTCTCATCTCCTCCTCTCCCTCCAACATCCATCTCTTTCCCTCCTCCTCCTCCATCTCTCCCTCTCCATATCTCCTCTCCCTCTCCTTTCCTCTCCATCTCTCCTCTCTCTCTCTGTCTCACTCCCCTCTACATCTCCTCTCTCTCATCTCTCCCTCCTCCATCTCTCTCTCCTCTCTCCATCACTCCCCTCTCTCCCTCTCTCCATCTCTCCCTCTCCTTTCCCTCTCTCATCTCTCCTCTCTCTCCCTCTCTCCCTCTTTCTTTCTCTCCATCTCTCATTTCTCCATCTCTCTCTCTTCCTCTCTCCATCTTCATTTCTCCCCCTTCTCCCTTTCTCTCTCCCTCTCTCTCTCCCTCTCTCCCTCTCCATCTCTCCCTCTCTCCCTCTCCCTCTCTCTCCTCTCTCTCCCTCTCTCATCTCTCTCTCCACCTCCTCGGCTCCATCTCTCCATCTCTCCCTCCTCATCTCTTCATCTCACCTCTCCATATCTCCCTCTCCCTCTCTCTTTCCCTCTCCATCTCTCCCTCTCTCTCTGTCTCCTCCACCTCCACATCTCTCCCTCTCCATCTCTCCCTCACTCCATCTCTCCCTCTCTCCATCACTCCCTCTCTCCCTCTCTCCATCTCTCCCTCTCCATATCGCCCTCTCTCCTTCTCTCCCTCTCTCCCTCTCTCAATCTTTCCCTCTCTCCATCTCTCCCTCTCCATCTCTCCCTCTCTCCCTCTTTCCCTCTCCCTCTCCCTCTCCATCTCTCCATCTCTCCATCTCTCCATCTCTCCCTCTCCATCTCTCCCTCTCTCCATCTCTCCATCTCTCCCTCTTTCCATCACTCCCTCTCTCCATCTCTCCATCTCTCCATCACTCTATTTTGTTTGCGTTACAGCCTGTAATTGAAAGTGGAGTGCGTGCATATTATTCACCCTTCTATAGCCCCTAAATAGATCTGGATTACTACCAATTACCTTCAGAAGTTACATAATTAGTTAAATAAAGTCCACCTGTGTGCAATATAAAGTGTCACACTTGATCTGTCACATGATCTCCATATACTCATACCCTGTTCACAGAAAGGCCCCAGAGTCTGCAACACCACTAAGCAAGGGCCACCGCCAAGCAAGTGGCACCATGAAGACCAAGGGCTCTCCAAACAGGTCAGGGACAAAGTTGTGAAGTACAGATCAGGGTTGGGTTCTAAAAAATATCAGAAACTAACACCTCCACACATAAATCCATTATTAAAAATTGGAAGTATGCTCCCCTGCCAAGAGAGGGCCGCCCACCAAAACTCACGGGCCAGGCAAGAGGCATTAATCAGAGAGGCAACAAAAACCAAAATAACCTGGAAGTAGCTGCAAAGCTCCTTACCACTTTACCTACACTCCACAGAGCTGGGCTTTACGGAAGAAAAGTACATTAAAAGCCATTACATTAAGCAAAAATAAGCATGTGGAGACTCTCCAACATATGGAGGAAGGTACTCTGGTCAGATAAGACTAAAAATTAGCAGCTTTTTGGCCATCCAAGGAAACTATGTCTGCCAGCAGGCCCAACACCTCTCATCACCCAAACACCATCCCCACAGCATGATACTGCCACCACCTTGCTTCACTGTAGGGGATGTTTTTCAAATCGGCAGGGACTGGGAAACTAGTCAGAATTGATTGATGTCTAAATACAGGGAAATTCTTGAACCTTTTCAGATCTTCCAAATTTGAACTGATGATGTTCCCTTCCAGCAGACAATATAACATACTGCTAAAGCAACAAATTGAGTGGTTTAAGGGAAACATTTAAATGTCTTGGAATGACTTAGTCAAAGCCCAACCTCAATCCATGTGAGAATCTTTTATTAAAAGATACTTTACACCAGCGGCAACCCATCCAACTTGAAGGGCTGGAGCGGTTTTACTCGAAGATGCAAAGGTCCCCAGTGCTAGATGTGCCAAGGGTGAATATTTATGCCCTCCAAGTTTTATTTTTGGTCTTATTTCTTGTTTGTTTCACAATAAAATATATTTTTACATCTTCAAAAGTGGTAGGAATGTTTTAAATTAAATTTCCCACCAAAAATCTAATTTATTCCATTAAAGGCAACAAAATAAAAAATGCCAAGGGGGTAATACTTTCGCAAACCACACTGTAGCACTGATAACGATCGGTTTGTGATGTAGCCAAGTCCTCTGTATAGCGTTTTTGTATAGCATGACATCAAATGAGTACGGAGTTGGCTAAATCACATCCTTACTATCTGCAGGCTGCTTCTGTTTCAGCTACAAAAATAATTCTATTCCTTTCTAATTTTTGGGCTTGTATTTATCATGACTTTAGGATTACTCACCGTTCTCTTACCACTGAGCCACACATAACCACCTGGTCTCAACAATTAAATGGTGCCCGATTTATCTCATCCACTGCCCCCAGATCCCTGCTTCTTTTCTCCTCTCACTGTTCCACTGGGAGTTTTTACGCCGATTGATGTAACACTTTTTTGCCCTGTCTTCTAAACGGATGGGTTAATTGTTCCCCTAAATACTAGCTTTAGCTCCTGTCAGACTTTCCAGCCTTCCCCTTATACTCTGGGTTAACTCACCTAAAGCCTTTAGAGTACAGTGCTTTGCAAAATTATTCATCCCCTTAGGTTTTTCCTATTTTGTTTGCATTACAACTTAATTTAAGTTGATCTTTATTTGTTTCATTAATAACATAAGAAAATAGTCCAAATTGGTAAGTGAAAAAAAAAAATTTACTTTAAAATATATGCAAAAATTAATAATGGAAAAGTTTGTGCATATGTATTATTCACCCCCTTCTTCTATAAGCCCCTAAATAAGATCTAGTTGCAACCAATTACCTTCAGAAGTCACATAATTAGTTAAATAAAGTCTACTGTATTGCAATCTAGAGTGTCCCCTTGATCTCAGTATATATACACCTGTTCTGAGAAGTCCCCAGAGTCTGCAACCCCACTAAGGGAGGGGCACCACCAAGCAAGCGGCACCATGAAGGTCAAGGGGCTCTCCCAGGCGGTCAGAGACAAAGTTGTGGAAAGTACAGATCAGGGGTTGGGTTATAAAAGAATATCAGAAACTTTGGACACCCCACGGACACACCATTAAATCCATTATTTAAAATTTTG
>NW_025538674.1:0-17547 GCF_020615455.1 Coregonus clupeaformis | reverse complement strand
AAGCACGTGCCTGTCACGGTTTACTATGCCAGAACCCAGAAGCAGACCAGGACAAGGTACGTTGAGAGAAAGGTGAGTGTTTATTAATAGATTCCGAGTGAGGCTGAATAATCCAGGGAACAGAGCGGGTGGCGTGGATGGGTTGTTGAGGGTGCAGTGGTTGGTCGGTACTGGCTCGGCAGCCGCCGACCATCAGGCAGAGAAATTGGGTGAAGGTTCCGGGTGAGAGACTGCAGACAGAACAAAAACGGAGGTCAGTACACAGCAAGTCACAAGGTGCAAATTAAACAAAACTAACACTAATGGCTCAGAGGCTGATACGCTGACAAACATACTGTTCATAGCTAACGATCCGGCAGGAACTGGATGTTAGGCCAGAGCCTAAGAAGGGTGATGATCAGGACCAGGTGTGCAGATTGCTGATGGGATGCAGGTGCGAAAACAAGAAGCGCTCCCGGAGCGTTCCCGAACCCTCGGAAACTGGAGATTACGAACCGGAACACTAGTCACCAGACAGGACCCGACTCAGACAGCCGGGATCGTTACAGTACCCCCTCCGACGAACGCCACCGGCCGGACTCCCGGAGCGCCAGGATGGAGGCGGTAGAAGTCACTGATGAGGTCCGCATCAGACCTGTCGCGCGAATCCAACTCCCTCTCTTCGGGGCCATACCCCTCCCAGTCCACGAGATACTGGAAACCCCGGCCCCGCCGTCTGGAATCCATGATGCGACGCACCGTGTAGGCAGGACCACCTCCGATCATCCGAGGAGGAGGAGGAGGGGCGGAGGAGGCAACAGAGACTAGGAAGACAGGCTTGAGGCAGGAGACATGAAAGGTGGGATGGACTCTGAGCGTCCTCGGTAGTTTGAGTCGAACTGCCACTGGATTGATCACCTTCTCCACCACAAACGGACCAATGAACTTCACAACTTCCTAGACTCAGTCCGTAACGGAAGATCCCGTGGTGGCCAACCAAACCCTATCTCCGATGGTATAGGTGGAGCGGGGATCCGGCGACATTCGCCTGGAGCTGATACCGGTCCGAAACTCTAAGGAGTGCCTTTCTGGCCCGATGCCAGGTCCGGTGGCAACACGAATATGGGCCTGAACAGAAGGCACTGAGAGCTCCTTCTCCTGAGAAGGAAACAGGAGGTTGGTAGCCATACAGGCACTGGAAGGGAGACATCCCAGTGGCAGATGTAGGAAGAGTATTGTGGGCATACTCAACCCAAGGCAACTGAGAGACCCAGGAGGTGGGGTTGGAAGAGACCAGACAGCGTAGCGTGGATTCCATCTTCTGGTTGGCTCTCTCCGCCTGACCATTGGATTGGGGGTGAAAACCAGATGTGAGACTGACTGGTAGCTCCAATGGCCAAACAGAAGGACTTCCCAGACAGCAGAGGTAAACTGAGGGCCACGGTGGAAACGATATCACTGGGCAAACCGTGGACCCTGAAAACCTCCCTAACCAGGATCTCGGACGTCTCCGAGGCAGAGGGAAGCTTGGCAATAGGCACAAAGTGGGCGAACTTGCTGAATCTGTCCACGATAGTCAGAACGCACCGTGTTCCCCTCAGAAAGCGGGCAACCCAGTGACGAAGTCCAGGGCCAGATGCGACCATGGTCGCCGGGGAATAGGAAGGGGGTGGAGTAGTCCAGAGCTGGGCCGATTGGTACTCTTATTCTGCGCACACACTGGACAGGCAGCAACAAAACCCAGTATCTCGGCCATGGCAGGCCACCAAAACGTCTGCGAAGAAACGCCATTGTCCGAGCCACGCCAGGGTGACAAGCCATCTTGCTGGCGTGGGGACCATTTGAGGACAGCAGGACGAACCGACTCAGGCAACAAACAACCGACCGGGTGGACCGTTACCGGGACCGGGCTGAGTCCGAAGGGCCGCCAGCACCTCCTCCTCAATCTTCCACATAACTGCTCCCACGACGCAGTTCCGGGGGAGGATTGTCTCGGTCTTGGACCCACTCTCCTCCGTCTTGAGAACATCCGGGACAAGGCGTCCGCTTGCCGTTCTTAGATCCAGGTCGAACGTCAGGGCAAACTTGAATCGTCCACAACGCCCACCTGGCCTGACGGGAGTTGAGACGCGTTAGCCGATTGCACGTAAGCGAAGATTCTTGTGGTCAGTCCAGACATAAACGGTTGCTCCACGCCCCCTCAACCAGTGGCGCCACTCCTCCAAGGCAAGTTTCACCGCGAGAAGCTCCCGGTTACCCACATCGTAATTCCTCTCCGCAGGCGAAAGGCGACGAGAGTAGTAGGCGCAGGGATGGAGTTTACTGTCCGTGGAGCATGCTAGCGACAGGATGGCGCCAACTCCGCACATCAGACGCGGTCCACTTCAACGACAACTGACGGGCCGTGTCCGGTTGAGAGAGAATCGGTGCGTGGTGAATCGCTTCTTCAAATCCAGAAACGCTCGATCCGCCTCCAATTCCACTTGAAGGTCCTGATACTGGAAGTCAAGGCAGTTAACGGAGCGCCACACGGCTGTAATCCCCGGATGAATCTGCGGTAGAAATTCCCGCAAACCCCAAAAATCTCTGGAGCTGCAATCTCGTACCGGGCTGGGCCCATTCCAGAACCGCTCTAACCTTCTCCTGGTCCATCCTAATCTCTCCCCTGGAGATGGAGTGTACCCGAGAAAGGATGTCGTGTGGGCGTGAAACTCGCACTTCTCGGCCTTCACGAACAGGCGATTCTCCAACAATCGCTGCAGAACCTGCCGGACATGCTGGACGTGGCCGGAAGGTTCCTTCGAGAAGATCAGAATGTCATCCAGGTAAACAAACACAAAGAGACCGATCATATCTCCAGGACGCCGTTCACCATACTCTGGAATACCGGCTGGAGCATTGGTCAGTCCAAACGGCATCACCTGATACTCGAAGTGACCCATCGGTGTATTGAAACCCGTCAACCACTCGTCCCCCTCTCTGATCCGGACCAGGTGATACGCATTACGTAGGTCTAGCTTGGTGAACACCCCGTAGCACCCTGTAAGGAGTCGAAGGCAGAACTCATCAAGGGCAGGGATACTTGTTCTTGACCGTGATGTCATTCAACCCCCGATAATCAATACACGGGTCGAAGAGAGCCATCCTTCTTACCACAAAGAAGAATCCTCCCCCAGGGGTGATGACGAGGGACGAAACGAGACCAGCAGCTAGGGACTCCTTGATGTAGGTCTCCAACGCCTCAGTTCAGGTCGGGAGATACTGTATAACCTTCCCTTGGGGTAGACAGCTCCAGGGACCAGGTTGATGGCACAATCATCATGGTCGGTGGGGGAGGGAGTGACAGAGCCTTCTGCTTACTGAAAACTTCCCCCAAATCGTGATATGTCTCGGGAACCAGGGACAAATCTGGGGGTTTAGCCTCAATCACCTGACTGGGAACCGAATGGGGGGCAGGCAGTCTTGAGACAGTTAGCATGACAATCAAGGCTCCAACTCGTTACCTTGCCCGTCACCCAATCGAACGTGGGATTGTGTTCCTTCAGCCAGGGGTATCCAAGGACCAGAGGAACATGGGAAGACGGGCAGAATGAAGAATGAAATCATCTCAGAATGATTCCCCGACAACCGCATCTTAACCGGTTCAGTCCTCATCGTGATACGTGCCAGACTACTGCCGTTCAGAGTGGTCGCCTTCAATGGCTTCCGGCAATTGCTCCTTGGAAAGCCCCAGCTGTTCCACCAACTCGGCATCAAGAAAGCTTCCATCGGCACCTGAATCGATAAAAGCGTTAAGCGCTAAGCTCTGATTCCTGTTCACAAGGGTAGCCGGGAAACGGGGTCTGACAGAGGTACTGAGAGGTTAGAAACTGGCTCGCTAAAAGTCCTCCCAACTTTAGCTAGCCGGGCAGTTTGACGACCGCCGGGAACAAGTGGAGATGTAATGTCCCGAGCTACCACAGTAGAGGCAGCAGTTGGTCTTACGTCTATGTTGACGCTCCTCCTTGGTTAACCCGTGCCGCCCCACTTGCATGGGTTCAGAATCGGGAGAGAGGACCTCTCCACTAATCCATTGTGGTGGAGAATGATCGACGTGTTCTGGTCCACCACCCGACCCGACTGGGAACTGAGAAGCTGATCGATTGGACGGACCCCATTGCTTCTCCCCTCCTTCGCTCTCGGACTCGATTATCCACCCGAATAGACAAGGCTACCAAGCTGTCCAGGTCACTAGGCTCCGGATAGGAGATCAACTCTCATCCTTGAGCTGCTCCGACAGACCCTGGTAAAGGCCGCTTGCAGAGACTCCTCGTTCCACCCACTCTCCACAGCCAACGTCTTGAACTGATCACGAAGTCGGCCACGCATGCGAGTTCCTTGGCGAAGCGAAAACAGGCGCCTAGCTCGTCCCTCCCTCGGACGGAATGGTCCGAAGAGCTTCCTCATCCCCGCCGTGAACCCCTGGTATGAAGCCATGCAGGGATCCTGTCGTTCCCAAACGGCTGAAGCCCACTCCAGCGCTCGACCACGCAGCAACTCAATCACAAAGGCTATCCTAGCCTTGTCTGTGCATAAGAGTAGGGCTGTAGATCGAACACTAATCCACACTGCATAAGGAAGGAACGGCATCTTCCCAGCTCCCCCTCATATTTATCCGCGGAACCTTGGGCTCACGGATGGACACACAGCTTCAGAAGCGGCAGGCGAGATGGGTGAAACCGGTAGTGGATCCTCCACCGGACACTTCAACGTTGGGTTCTGGGACCTCCGTCAGACCGGTAGAAAGGTTCGAACGACAACGCGATCTCCTGTAGTACCGTGCTATGATGGCCCAACATCCTTCTCCTGCTGGGTAGATAGCATGGCGAACGAGTCCAGGTCCGCTGGGTTCATTACTGGCCGGATCGTTCTGTCACGGTTTACTAACTGCCAGAACCCAGAAGCAGACCAGGACAAGGTACGTTGAGAGAAAGGTGAGTGTTTGTATTAATAGATTCCGAGTGAGGCTGAATAATCCAGGGAACAGAGCGGGTGGCGTGGATGGGTTGTTGAGGGGTGCAGTGGTTGGTCCGTACTGGCTCCGGCAGCCACCGACCATCAGGCAGAGGTTGGGTGAAGGTTCCGGGTGAGAGACTGCAGACAGAACAAAAACGGAGGTCAGTACACAGCAAGTCACAAGGTGCAAAATAAACAAAACTAACACTAATGGCTCAGAGGCTGATACGCTGACAAACATACTGTTCATAGCTAACGATCCGGCAGGAACTGGATGTTAGGCCAGAGCCTAAGAAGGGTGATGATCAGGACCAGGTGTGCAGATTGCTGATGGGATGCAGGTGCAAGGAAAACAAGAGCGCTCCCCGCCGAGCGTTCCCGAACCTCGAAACTGGAGATTACGAACCGGAACACTAGTCACCAGACAGGACCCGACTCAGACAGCCGGGATCGTTACAGTGCCTTGTGTGCTCGGTCGGTAATTCAGCCATGATTAGCTGGCTAGACTAACTAGACAAATGTATCAATCTAACTTTTTTTACTGACATGGGCTAATTGATTTAGTGACATACAACAACAGGAAAACTGCTTATGCACAACCAAGTTTCGAAATTGCACCTTGTGTATTCTACTATTTTGACTCTGAACAGTAAGTTGAGACCCCGACTGAGTTCCTAATTATTTATTTTATTTGTCCGGACCTCAGTCCTCATATGTAGCTACGGTCCTGCTGCCTAGTGTCTAGTGCCTTCCAGCCAGTCACTGGAGGTGTGAACAGAGGAAGAGAGCAGAGCAGTTGAGACAACAGAGGTGGGCAGCCATTACTTGATCTCTTCACAGGGGTGTGGAAGCAATAATGAGCTGGAAAACACACAGAGGTGTGTGTGGTCCCAGCAGCCCCTGTGGGCTGCCACCACACACACACACACACACAGATGCACGCACACACACACACACACACACACACACACACACAGAGACACATGCACACACACAAACACTCTGTTTCGTGAATCAAAAGTGTAACAACTTTTGTAGGTGTGGCGAGATAAATCAAAGGAGGGTTGACATTTCAATTTTTTAAATGGATTATGTGTGGTGAAGTGTAGCCTACATGATGTGAAAGGTAACCTGACATGACATGATCTGACATGTATCATTATCATTAATCAGAAATACTTCTCATATGACACATAGTGATTTAGGAGGGAAGGTATTTGGTTGGCTATCATCCGCAATTTGTCATGATGAGATTTACTGTATCATGCTCTCCTATGAGGCAACATGAATGAAAGATTGGTTGGGAAGTCCATCATCCTAGAGAACAGGATATGGCTGACATCTCAACTGTTTTTCCCATCAATGTAACAAAACACAAAGCCTTGAGATGTCACACTACTACTAGGCTAAACAGTATTTGGCTAGGCTACTACTCTAGCAACTAATTTTGCGTTGACATTTTAGTCATTTAGCAGACACTCTTATCCAGACCGATTTACAGGAGTAATTAGGGTTAAGTGTCTTGCTCAAGGGCACAATGACAGATTGTTCACCTAGTGGCTATGGGATTCGAACCAGCAACCTTTCAGTTACTGGCCCAACGTGCTTAACTGCCCTCACCTGTATAACTGGGTCATTCTACGAAAATGGTGGCTTTTTGACCAGTCATTTTCTTTTTATATGTTTTTTTTTTTTTTTACTTAGTCAGATAATAGTCAACCCCTTAAAATGTAAATTAACATACGTGGCAGCTTAATGTATTTTGCTATTTTTGCTACATAAAAAAAAATGCCTGTTATTATCTATATTTTTATGAAATTCAGGCTTTCCAGAATAATTTGACTATTTAATTTAAATATATAATCAAAGATAGAAAAGGTTAATGATAATGATAAGATGGCGGACATAGTAGCTCAAACCACAATTATTTTTTAAATCAAATTCCCTTTTCCCTTTACTATAAACTGTGTAACACTGGTGACACATCTTAAGGCTTCGCATGAAATTACCAAATTAATCATCAAATTGCTAATAGAAGAGAAATTGCAGACTCACCATGTGCTTTTCAAAACAGCCAAAGAACCTTTGACCCAGTAAGAAGCAGCAAGCATGTTGCATTTTTTTTTAATGGTGGTTTTTATAATGGGGTAACACCAGGGACATGAAATTGAGAGACAGGTAATTCCCTGTAAATTATTTATAATATTTAGTTGATATTTTAGTTCAAGTAATCCACTAAATAACTATAATACTTTCCTTTGTATTATGACATTTAAAGGGTGTGAAAAAATATATTTTGAACTCTAAATTTGGCACTTAACCACGACTCCTGACACGAGGGACAAGCTATGCTATATAAATAAATAAAATTGCAATAGAACTGTCTTACAAATGTTTTATTAACACAAAAACACTTCAATTAAAACAAAAACATACATTTTGTGTCATTATCGGACGTTTTTAAGTGTTTTTCCTGGTGGTTAAGGCGGGGGACAGGAAAGCAACCATTTTCATAGAATGACCCAATTGCATGGTTTCAGTAGGTACGTTTTATGAGTTATAAACTAACCAAGACGTATGTCATATCATAGATGATGGCTGTCTGTAGTTTAGAATAAAACGTGGTTACTGGAGACTACTGTGTATTTAAAAGGTGGTGCTTTTAGTACTTTAAACCACCAGTGCTACTGAAGCAACAGTTGAGTGGGTGTTCTCTCCATTTTCCCCCCTCTGTTTTCTATTGACCCCTTCATCTTCTCTCCCTTTGACTCATGGCTGTATGTGGTCTAGCCCCCACTCCAGCGGTGGCTTTTAGGACCCGTCTGTTTGAGGTTGGTTCAGCAGCCTCGAGGTTGTTGAGTGAAGACTAGATGTTGTGGTTCTTGGGACTGCCGCCTGTTCGCCACTGTGAGAGAGGGAAAACCCTGACGCGAGGTTTACATTTGGTCAGCGTCACTCCCAAAATGGAATGGACCACAGTGGGTGCACATGACCATGATCCCTAACCCTCAGATGGTCCAATATTATTTACCACTGACTAACTCAGAGACTGACTGGGAATGGGCGGGCACAAAATGTGTCTGGACATGTTCCTCAAGTCATTGATCAATGAAGGATGTTATTTTAGATGCATAAATTGCTTCTCCCAGCTGTGACTAATAGTAGATCCACAAAGATATTTAAATGATCTCTTATTATGCAATCTTTTTACATTAAGCTTAGCTAATTATGCATAGCAATACTTTGCTGTCCCCGATATTATATGATTTATCTCAAGCATTAGGCTGGTTGGAATTGCCTTGTCTAGACATATCCAATTTTCTGTATGGAGGAATGGTCCAACATCCCTCCCAATGTGGTCTCCAATCAAATTTTAACATTTTAGAAAAAGGCTCAGTGTCGTTATCCCTTTTAGAGATGTTTTTAAATTACTTGTTAAACAAAATCTCTTTCTCTGAGCAATTGTATTATTATAAAGTAATATAATTTCTCAATTGTTTTGAGCATACAATATACAGTTCAAGTCGGAAGTTTACATACACTTAGATTGGAGTCATTAAAACTCGTTTTTTAACCACTCCACAAATTTCTTGTTAACAAACTATAGTTTTGGCAAGTCGGTTAGGACATCTACTTTGTGCATGACACAAGTAATTTTTCCAACAATTGTTTACAGACAGATTATTTCACTTATAATTCACTGTATCACAATTCCAGTGGGTCAGAAGTTTACATACACTAAGTTGACTGTGCCTTTAAACAACTTGGAAAATTCCAGAAAATGATGTCATGGCTTTAGAAGCTTCTGATAGGCTAATTGACATCATTTGAGTCAATTGGAGGTGTACCTGTGGATGTATTTCAAGGCCTACCTTCAAACTAAGTGCCTCTTTGCTTGACATCATGTGAAAATCAAAAGAAATCAGACAAGACCTCAGAAAAAAATGTGTAGACCTCCACTAGTCTGGTTCATCCTTGGGAGCAATTTCCAAACGCCTGAAGGTACCACGTTCATTTGTACAAACAATAGTACGCAAGTATAAACACCATGGGACCATGCAGCCGTCATACCGCTGAGGAAGGAGACGCGTTCTGTCTCCTAGAGATGAACGTACTTTGGTGCGAAAAGTGCAAATCAATCCCAGAACAACAGCAAAGGACCTTGTGAAGATTCTGGAGGAAACAGGTACAAAATAATCTATATCCACAGTAAAACCTGTCCTATATCGACATAACCTGAAAGGTCGCTCAGCAAGGAAGAAGCCACTGCTCCAAAACCACCATAAAAAAGCCAGACTACGGTTTGCATCTGCACATGGGGACAAAGATTGTACTTTTTGGAGAAATGTCCTCTGGTCTGATGAAACAAAAATATAACTGTTTGGCCATAATGACCGTTGTTATGTTTGGAGGAAAAAGGGGGACGCTTGCATGCCGAAGAACACCATCCCAACCGTGAAGCACGGGGGTGGCAGCATCATGTTGTGGGGGTGCTTTGCTGCAGGAGGGACTGGTGCACTTCACAAAATAGATGGCATCATGAGGAAGGAAAATGATGTGGATATATTGAAGCAACATCTCAAGACATCAGTCAGGAAGTTAAAGCTTGGTCGCAAATGGGTCTTCCAAATGGACAATGACCCCAAGCATACTTCCAGAGTTGTGGCAAAATGGCTGAAGGACAACAAAGTCAAGGTGTTGGAGTGGCCATCACAAAGCCCTGACCACAATCCTATAGAAAATGTTTGGGCAGAACTGAAAAAGTGTGTGCGAGTAAGGAGGCCTACAAACCTGACTCAGTTACAGCAGCTCTGTCAGGAGGAATGGGCCAAAATTCACCCAGTCTATTGTGGGAAGCTTGTGGAAGGCTACCCGAAAAGTTTGACCCAAGTTAAACAATTGAAAGGCAACGCTACCAAATACTAATTGAGTGTATGTAAACTTCTGACCCACTGGGAATGTGATGAAAGAAATAAAAGCTGAAATAAATTATTCTCTCTACTATTATTCTGACATTTCACATTCTGAAAATAAAGTGGTGATCCTAACTGGCCTAAGACAGGGAATTTTTACTAGGAGTAAATGTCAGGAATTGTGAAAAACTGAGTTTAATTGTATTTGGCTAAGGTGTATGTAAACTTCCGACTTCAACTGTAGCTCAGTATTTGTATTTATTTTATACAGTCTTTTTTGCTCATCTTTATCATGGGTGCCAATAATTTTGGAGGTGAATGTATCTACCAGCACATTCACACTGAAGTGGCTTCTTATAACCTCGTCGGGAATCACTCTCTCTCTTTCTAAATTAATCCTCCAACACACTGATTTGTAGAGTGTTCTTGGACAAAGCTGAACGATGCTCCACTCATTTCCTATGCTGCATTTGAAAATATTTGCCTTTTAGCTGTAAATCTTTATTTTAGCCTTACCAAACTAATGTTAACAGGTATACCTTGTTTTCTGCCATTCTCCCCCCAGCAATGTCTTCAAATTGTTTGATAAGTAAACATTTGTAGCTGCTGCATAAAATCAACCTATTTGTGTGAAGAGAAGAGACCATTTTGCTAATAAATGAAATTCCAGGAGTGTGTATTCACATTTACATTTACGTCATTTAGCAGACGCTCTTATCCAGAGCGACTTACAGTTACAGTTTTTTTTAAATTATATATATATATATATATATTTTTTTTCATACCCCCCGTGGGAATCGAACCCACAACCCTGGCGTTGCAAACGCCATGCTCTACGAACTGAGCTACATCCCCTGCCGGCCATTCCCTCCCCTACCCTAGACGACGCTGGGCCAATTGTGCGCCGCCCCATGGGTCTCCCGGTCACGGCCGGCTACTATTCATTACGGAAACCGTTTACCGTTTAAGAAACAAACGGAAACAAACAGGGAGGGACCTACCTGAATTTGTCCAATTGAAACTCTCGTTTGCGTTTTCCGTTTGGAGTAAACAGACAAAACGTTTTGCAACAGAATCGGCGTAATGATTACACCCCAGAACTTTGTGAAATACATTTTTGTAGTCTTTCCAAAGATGCTTGTCAGAATTGCTGATCACTCTGTGGCCTATAGCCTTGTATAGACTTTCATTGCCCACTCAGCCCCTGAATTAGCATGTGAAATGTGGCCTATTAGTGCAAGCAACGGCCGCTTAAGTGGCTCCTCATGATGACTTCTAGTCTGACCACGACACCAGTGAGAGGGACGTGCCACATCTTGGCCTTTGTCTCTGTGTGTGTGTGTGTGTGTGTGTGTGTGTGTGTGAGAGAGAGTGTGAGTGTGCGTCTCTGAATGTGTTCTTGTGCTCCGAGTGTGTTTTTGTGTGTCCAAGGCATGTGAGTCATAGGTAGAGTGTGTGTGGTGAGGGGTGGGCCCTAGTATTGAGGTGTGAACAGCTGTGTGTGTGTGCGGAGGCCCTGGGCTGGGTCCACCCACATCCCACATAATAACCATGTGTTGAGAACAGGGGCCCTCCCCTTGCAGTAACGCATGCACACACATTTTACATTTTACATTTTAGTCATTTAGCAGGCGCTCTTATCCAGAGCGACTTACAGTTAGTGAGTGCATAAATTTTTCATACACACACACACAGCACATTCTGCGCTCAGGCTCCAGTCGTTCCTTGTCTCAGAGCAGGAGGAGGTCATGACCTTCTCAGCTTCTCACTCATGTCTCTCTTTGTTCTCTTTCAGTCGGCTGCTTCCTCAGACGGCGGTGAGTACTTTTCTCTTTTTCTTTTCATGACACTCGTTCTTACGCTCCCTTTATCTGTGATAATGGAACACAGCACAGAGATGTGTTTCCTGCACCTGTATGTACTAGGCTATGTAATGAGCTTTAAGTTGAGTTCAACGAAAGAGTTCCAAAACAAGCATGGGCCAAGTGGGGCGTTTTGTCCCTCCATATACCTTTTTGTTGAAAATAATCGTCACTTTTTGTGTGCCTTTGTCTTGAATGCGGCTTTCTCAGTTTCCTGTTTGTTTGCTTTTTATTGTGTGTTTATTAAGCTCTCCACAACACGCAACGCTGAAGTTATTGAATAAAACAGGCTCACAGAATATGATGTCAACCTATTTATTTACGACCTCAACAAAAGGCGCTTGTTCAGGGGTTTTAGGACAGGGTTTCCCAACTCCAGTCCTCGAGTACCCCAAGCCAGCACACATTTTTGTTGTAGCCCCAGACAAACTCACCTGCTTCCGCTTATTGAGGGCTTGATGATTAGTTGACAAGTTGAATCAGGTATGTTTGTCCAGGGTTACAATAAAAATGTGTGCTGTTGGGTGTACTAGAGGACAGGAGTTGGGAAACACTGTTTTAGGATAGGGTTTGGGCCTGGGTGTTTGCTGTCGGTTCCCCCTTTCACAGACGTTTAATAATGTTTGCTGAACGCCATGGTCAATGGGGCTGTGGTTTTGGAGGAGCTGCTTAGCTCTTTCACTGAGGATGTGGCAAAGAAACGCTATGCTATTTACCCTGAAATCCATCTCATTAACAAACCAACATAGGCCCCATATTTGCTCTCTGCTGGCAAACACAAGATTCCCAACCATCAAATCTAATACGGCTAACTCCAAACCAAATATCATGTCAACTCCAAACCAAATATCACGTCACCGAGGTCAATTGGCAGAGCTTGAAATTAAAATATAAACAAATGTCTGGGACAAATTGATTGGTGTAATTGAAAATGGAATACAACTATAGCGTCTTATAATGTGAGATGTAAGGGCTTGTAAAAACCAGCTTGTTTTATGCCTGTACAACTCTGCTGACACACCTACTGATTCAGCTGGGCGAGTTGGCTAACAAAGGCATGAGCTTCTATAGTTAGACTGTATCCCGAGGCATTACTCACAATGTTGTAAAGTAGTCAGTCACGAACAGTCATGATTCAGTGTCCAAGCTGTCATGTAATATTTGCAATAGCATTTAGAGGATACACCTCATTGTAATTTCTCCTGTGCTTGTGCATGCTTATCAGTGATCAGATACCCTGGTGCTGGAGGCTATGAATTCATCTGTGTAGTGTTTACAGAAAGCTCCCAACAGAGGCTTAAAATTCCTCACTTCCGTAAGCATTGGCAGATGGTGAACATTTCTCTTGCCTGACATTGACCATTCAAGAGCATTTTGGTAACAGACCCTGTTGTCTTCCTTTTGTGTTGTTCTTATTGTGCTTTCTGGTTGGTGGGACTTTGAAATGGGCATCTGCCGCCATGATAGCAGGCACTAACTGTGCGTCCTTGGAAGTACTTGCTTAAATAGGCCTATTTCTCTAGATTCCACAGTTCCCAAGCTATTCCCTTCTTTTGAGTGGTTACAGACTAATAGCATTTTCTCCCCTCTCTTAGAACTAGCTTAGAATTGTGTCCCCGAATGAGCTTTTCTCTGCTGTAGACTATGGTGCAGTATCAAGGCTGTTGTTGTCAGAACAGTCACTGTCCTCATCCCTACCCCTCCTGTCCCCTAACCACTTTCCCTACCATTTTCCTCTCTCTCCAGACCATGGTGGTAGTGTGCAGCTCCAGGGCTGCTGCAGCCAGAGCAGTCTGAACAGCAATGGCAGTCTGCCCGGCGCCGGCAGCCACAGGAGGCTGTCAGAGCGCCGGGTGGCCAGCTGGGCCGCATGCTTCGAGCGTCTGCTCCAGGACCCCATCGGCGTCCGTTACTTCTCAGTACGTGCAGTAAAGAACTCTGGGAAATTGAGTTTTATTTTAGTTCACATCATTTTAGTTCACTGTTAGTTTAGTTATGTGATCTGAAACCCAACGAACTCAACAGTCCATTATCTCTCTCATTCTCCATTCTGTTAGATGAAATGTATACTCGTCTACCTCAGACGTCCAAACACGTGTTCTGTGGAATATAAACAGCAGTATATACCACTAATCAACAACAAGAAAATGTTGTTTTAGTTTGCATGTTACGTGATGTTACAATTCTCTCTCTCATTCATTCTGTTGGATGAAATCAATATGACGCTACCTCAGACATTAAAACAGGAGTATTCAATTCTTACCCTTCGAGGTCCGGAGCCTGCTGGTTTTCTCTTCTACCCAATAATTAATTTCCCCCACCTGGTGTCCCAGGTCTAAATCAGTCCCTGATTAGAGGGCAACAATGAAAAAACGCAGTGGAACTGGTGTCGAGGTCCAGAGTTGAGTTTGAAGACATTAAAATCATTATCTTCTGTTGAACAGAAGCAATAGTAAACTATATAGCCAATCAACACCGGACCAGAACACTCTCCAGGTTTACTGCAGGTATGATAAAGCTGTTGTTTGTGTCTCCACAGGAATTCCTCAAGAAGGAATTCAGTGAGGAGAATATCTTGTTCTGGCAGGCTTGCGAATACTTCAGTCATATACCTGCAACGGACAAAAAGCAGGTACGGTTCTTCCTCGTACACACCACCAAGACCAAACCATACTTTCCTATCTTTTCCATAGGTTTTGGATGTCATGGATTGATTAGAAAAGAGCCCTCAATATACTGGATATGTCTGTGTGTCTCAACAGACAATGTCTTGGTGCTGGCGCAGCAGTCTAAGGCACTGCATCAAAGTGTTGCGGCGTCACTACAGCCTGGGGTTGCGTTCCCAGGCTGTACCCGGCCGTGACCGGAGTCCCATAGGCGGCGCACAACTGTGGCGTACGTCCGGTTTAGGGGAGGGTTTGGCCGGGGGCTCAACTTGCGCTCATCGCGCTCTAGCGACTCCTTGTGCGGGCCGGGCGAGGCGACCGTCGCGCAGTTGAACTGTGTTCCTCCACTGTGTGGTGCGGCTGGGTTAGCGAGCAAGCGGGTGTTAAGAAGCGCTGTTTGGGTCATACTGCGTTTGGAGACGCTTACCAACCTTCGCCTCTCCCGAGCCCGTTGGGGAGTTGCAGCGATGAGACAAGATTGTAATCACTAAATTGGGGAGATAAAGGGGGTTAAAAAATAAATAAATAAGTCAACTGCTGTTTGTGCAGCACCTTGTGTGGCTGAGTGAGGATCCGGTTGTGGCTGAGTGTAAAACACTAGAATCAGTCCCCTTCATAACAATGGACTGGGTTACGTCATAGTTGTGTGTGTGTTTGTAAATCCTCTTCCTCTCCAGCTATCCCAGAGGGCGGGGGAGATCTACAACAGCTTCCTGTCCAGTAAGGCCACCACGCCGGTCAACATCGATAGTCAGGCCCAACTGGCCGACGACGTCCTCACCTCCCCGTGTCCAAACATGTTCAAGGCTCAGCAGTTACAGGTGAGAGGCCCAACTGGCCGATGACGTCCTCACCTCCCCGTGTCCAAACATGTTCAAGGCTCAGCAGTTACAGGTGAGAGGCCCAACTAGCCGACGACGTCCTCACCTCCCCGTGTCCAAACATGTTCAAGGCTCAGCAGTTACAGTTGAGAGGACCAACTGCCTACTATGTAATGTTGTTGAATAAATAATAATATACTTTATTGTCAACCCACCCTTACACACACACACACACACACACACACACACACACACACACACACACACACACAATACACACACACACACACACACACACACACACACACACACACACACACACACACACACACACACACACACACACAAAAGGCTAGGAGCAGCACAGTGTCACTGCTGGAACAATTGTTATTATTCAGTGTCATCTGCCTGTTTCCAAAATGGCTCTTGTGCTTTACCAAGGTCAAACACAAACTGGCATACACACACACACACACACACACAAACTCACAGGCCTGTACAACGTCAGTGTAGGTCTGTCCAATGTTGTTACAAACATGACTTAATCATAGCTGTTACCACATATGTCATAACACCTGTCATAACCGATTGTGACCCTTTATAACACCAGACCCTTTTCTTTCCCCATTTTGTCTGTAGATCTTCAACCTGATGAAGTTTGACAGCTACTCCAGGTTCCTGAAGTCTGGCCTGTATCAGGAGTGCATGCTGGCCGAGGTGGAGGGAGGACCTTTACCTGATCCCTACCAGATCCCCTGTAGCCCCGCCCCCTCCAAGCACAGCGCCAGCTCCTCCCTCTCCCTCTCCACGCCCATAAAGGTACCCACCTTGTACTAAAGTAACCTTAACAGCCAAAAGAGTATATGCTATTGTCTTAGTAACCATTGCAGATATTTGTGTAATTCGCCTGTGGGATGCACATTTTGTGTTGTAGCCAGTATAGGTGTTTGTTAACCTTCAAAACCTCAGGGTCGTATTCACTAGATACCAAACGGAAAAAAGGGACTACCTGAACTTGTCCAATAAGAAACTTGTTTTCCATTGCAAAAAAATGTTTTGTTTCAAAATGTTTTTAATAGCAAAATGGTTTGCCTATGGTGTGCACTAATGTATACGACCCAGGTGTTAGACAGGTTGTTTGAACTAGTTGTTTTGTTGACCAATAGGAGGCCAGGAAGCAGAGGTCAGGAAGGTCACTTAACGAGGACCCCATAGACGAGCATGAGGAGCATAAGAAACGGGGTATCTTCTTCTCTTGGGCCCGGAACCGGAGCTTCGGGAAGGGACCCAAGAAAAAGGACATCGGAGAAATCAACCTCGGTGGGCGACTCTTAGTCATAGAATGTCACAAGGAGTTAATCTTATGTATTCAATTCAAATAACATTTTTCTTTCCCCAGGAGGGAACTTCTTTTGTATGGTTTCAATATTGACATGAAGCTTTCTGGCATGCATTATGGTGTTGGTTCTTTGGTCAGGCAATGCACTGCACTGCACTGTGTGCTATACATTTGTTATGATGAAAGGTGAACTTCTGAAGCTGCATTTCAAATGGTGTTTTGAGCTTAATCGGATTTATGTCATTGCCGATGTTAATGCAATTGTTTTACCTTGATAGTAGCTTGTCTTTTATGTGGAGCTGTGTTGTGATGATGCATGGATAGTAGCTTGTCTTTTATGTGGAGCTGTGTTGTGACGATGTGTGGATAATAGCTTGTCTTTTATGTGGAGCTGTGTTGTGATGTGTGGATAGTAAGTAGGGACGGGATGATACCAGTATCGCGATACTAGTTAGTATCGTGGCAAGGAAACAAAACACAAAGAAAAACAGCCCTAATGTTGGAAACAAACATCATTATGTTGTCATCCAGAGTCCCATTTATTTATTTATAATATTATAGCACACAATATTTGACATACAGCAGGTTTTTAAAGGAACAAATAGTTTGGTCTGCTTCTTGTTTTCATATTTTGCATGGAAAAAATATCGCAATACTGGTATTGTCCCTAATACTAAGTGCGTTTTCTGTCTACATGTGGAATGAGTTCCTAACTGTGACCTCTGACCTCCCTGGCCTTCCTGTGTTGGGTAGCTTCCTGGGGCAGCAACGGTCGGAGGGAATCACAGGGCTCCTTGTCCTCAGGTGCCAGTCTGGAGCTGGCCACTTCCTGTTCAGCGGGCAAGATCGAGGTAACATCCCGCTGCACGGCCAGGCCAGGTCACCATGGCAACACTGAACCAAGATAGCTCTGTAGTAGAAGCAGACATTATACAGATCATGACTCTTAGTTTTGTGGCATGTTGGCAGAAA
>NW_025538673.1:0-17545 GCF_020615455.1 Coregonus clupeaformis | reverse complement strand
GTCGGAAGTTTGCATACCCTTAGGTTGGAGTCATTAAAACTAGTTTTTCAACCACTCCACAAATTTCTTGTTAACAAACTATAGTTTTAATGACTCCAACCTAGCTCCTGAGTGGCGCAGTGGTCTAAGGCACTGCATCGCAGTGCTAACTGTGCCACTAGAGATCCTGGTTCGAATCCAGGCTCTGTCGCAGCCGGCCGCGACCGGGAGACTCATGGGCGGCGCACAATTGGCCCAGTGTCGTCCAGGGTAGGGGAGGGAATGGCCGGCAGGGATGTAGCTCAGTTGATAGAGCATGGCGTTTGCAACGCCAGGGTTGTGGGTTTGTTTCCCACGGGGGGCCAGTATAAAAAATAAATTAAAAAAAGGTATTCACTAACTGTAAGTCGCTCTGGATAAGAGCGTCTGCTAAATGACTAAAATGTAAAAAAAATGTAATGTAAATGTTTTGGCAAGTCAGTTAGGACATCTACTTTGTGCATGACACAAGTAATTTTTCCAACAATTGTTTACAGACAGATTATTTCACTTAATCACAATTCCAGTGGGTCAGAAGTTTACACAATTCCAGTGGGTCAGAAGTTTACACAATTCCAGTGGGTTAGTATACACTAAGTTGACTGTGCCTTTAAACAGCTTGGAAAATTCCATGGCTTTAGAAGCTTCTGATAGGCTAATTGACATCATTTGAGTCAATTGGAGGTGTACCTGTGGATGTATTTCAAGGCCTACCTTCAAACTCAGTGCCTCTTTGCTTGACATCATGGGAAAAGCAAAAGAAATCAGACAAAATAAAAGTTGTAGACCTCCACAAGTCTGGTTCATCCTTGGGAGCAATTTCCAAACGCCTGAAGGTACCACGTTCATCTGTACAAACAATAGTACGCAAGTATAAACACCATGGGACCACGCAGCCGTCATACCGCTCAGGAAGGAGACACGTTCTCCTAGAGATGAACGTACTTTGGTGCGAAAAGTGCAAATCAATCCCAGAACAACAGCAAAGGACCTTGTGAAGATGCTGGAGGAAACAGGTACAAAAGTAACTATATCCACAGTAAAACGAGTCCTATATCGGCATAACCTGAAAGGCTGCTCAGCAAGGAAGAAGCCACTGCTCCAAAACAGCCATAAAAAAGCCACACTACGGTTTGCAACTGCACATGGGGACAAAGATCGTACTTTTTGGAGAAATGTCCTCTGGTCTGATTAAACAAAAATAGAACTGTTTGGCCATAATGACCATCGTTATGTTTGGAGGAAAAAGGGGGGACGCTTGCAAGCCGAAGAACACCATCCCAACTGTGAAGCACGGGGGTGGCAGCATCATGCTGTGGGGGTGCTTTGCTGCAGGAGGGACTGGTGCACTTCACAAAATAGATGGCATCATGAGGAAGGAAAATTATGTGGATATATTGAAGCAACATCTCAAGACATCAGTCAGGAAGTTAAAGCTTGGTCGCAAATGGGTCTTCCAAATGGACAATGACCCAAAGCATACTTCCAAAGTTGTGGCAAAATGGCTTAAGGACAACAAAGTCAAGGTATTGGAGTGGCCATCACAAAGCCCTGACCTCAATCCTATAGAACATTTGTGGGCAAAACTGAAAAAGCGTGTGCGAGCAAGGAAGCCTATAAACCTGACTCAGTTACACCAGCTCTGTCAGGAGGAATGGGACAAAATTCACCCAACTTATTGTGGGAAGCTTGTGGAAGGCTACCCGAAACGTTTGACCCAAGTTAAACAATTTAAAGCCAATGCTACCAAATACTAATTGAGTGTATGTAAACTTCTGACCCACTGGAAGAAATAAAAGCTGAAATAAATCATTCTCTCTACAATTATTCTGACATTTCACATTCTTAAAATGAAGTGATGATCTTAACTTATCTAAGACAGGGAATTTTTACTAAGATGAAATGTCAGGAATTGTGAAAAACTGAGTTTAAATGTATTTGGCTAAGGTGTATGTAAACTTCCGACTTCAACTGTGTGTGTGTGTGTGTGTGTGTATATATATATATACATACACACACACACACACACACACACACACACACACACACACACACACACACACACACACACACACACACACACACACACACACACACACACACACACATACATACATACATACATACATACATACAGCCTTTGGAAAGTATTCAGACCCCTTGTCTATTTCCACATTGTTAGGTTTCAGCCTTATTCTAAAATTGATTTCCCCCCTAAATCTACAAACAATACCCCATTATGACAAAGCAAAAACTGATTTTTATAAATTTTGTATTAAAAATGTATTAAAAATAAAAAACTGAAATATTACATTCACATAAGTATTCAGACCCTTTACTCAGTACTTTGTTGAAGCACCTTTGGCAGCAATTACAGCCCCAAGTCTTCTTGGGTATGACGCTACAAGCTTGAGTTTCTCTCATTCTTCTCTGCAGATCCTCTCAAGCTCTGTCAGGTTGGATGGGGAGCATTGCTTCACAGCTATTTTCAGGTATCTCCAGAGATGTTAGATCAGGTTCAAGTCCGGGCTCTGGCTGGGCCACTCAAGGACATTCAGAGACTTGACCTGAACCCACTCCTGCGATGTCTTAGCTGTGTGCTTAGGGTTGTTGTTCTGTTGGAAGGTGAACTGTCGCCCCAGTCTCAGGTCCTGAGCGCTCTAGAGCAGGTTTTCATCAAGGATCTCTCTGTACTTTGCTCCGTTCATCTTTGCCTCTATCCTGACTAGTCTCCAAGTCCCTGCCACTGAAAAATATCCCCACAGCATGATTCTGCCACCCCCATGCTTCACCGTAGGGATGGTGCCAGATTTCCTCCAGTCGTGACGCTTGGCATTCAGGCCAAAGAGTTCGATCTTGGTTTCATCAGACCAGAGAATCTTGTTTCTCATGGTCTGAGAGTCTTTAGGTGCCTTTTGGCAAACTCCAAGTGGGCTGTCATGTGCCTTTTACTGAGGAGTGGCTTCCGTCTGGCCACTTTACCATAAAGGCCTGATTGGTGGAGTGCTGCAGAGATGGTTGTCCTTCTGGAACGTTCTCCCATCTCCACAGAGGAACTCTTGAGCGCTATCAGAGTGACCATCGGGTTCTTGGTCACCTCCTTGACCAAGGCCCTTTTCCCCAGATTGCTCAGTTTGGCCGGGGGCCAGCTCTAGGAAGAGTCTTGGTGGTTCCAAACTTCTTCCATTTAAGAATGATGTAGTGTGTTCTTGGGAACTTTCAATGCTACATAATTTTTTTGGTACCCTTCCCCAGATCTGTGCCTTGACACAATCCTGTCTCAGAGCTCGATGGACAATTCCTTCGACCTCATGGCTTGGTGTTTACTCTGATATGCACTGTCAACTGTCGCACCTTATATAGACAGGTGTGTGCCTTTCCAAATCATGTCCAATCAATTGGATTTACCACATGTGGACTCCAATCAAGTTGTAGAAACATCTCAAGGATGATCAATGGAAACAGGATGCACCTGAGCTTAATTTTGAGTCTCATAGCAAAGTTTCTGAATACTTATGTAAATACGTTATTTCTGTTTTAAAATTGTTATACATTTGCAAACATTTCTAAAAGCCTGTTTTCACTTTGTCATTATAGGGTATTGTGTGTAGATTGCTGAGGATTTGTATTTATTTAATCCATTTTAGAATAAGGCTGTAATGTAACAAAATGTGGATTAAGTCAAGGGGTCTGAATACTTTTCGAAGAATATATATATATATATATGAACGACCAGCTGACTGAAGACGGAACGGCCGGCCATTCGTGCGGTTGAGTCAGTTTCTGCTGTAACATGGACACTACAACGTGATGAAACTTTGTTGCTCCTTGCTAAAACATGCAAGATGTTGTAGCAAACAAGTATTTTGGTTGCCTAGGCAACACCCCACTCCCTGCAGCAGCAGCACATGCAGTCAGGAGCAGAGGAGAGGACTGACCAGGTGAATCCAGGTGAAAGCTATGATCCCTTATTGATGGCAGCAGTTAAATCCACTTCAAATCAGTGTAGATGAAGGGTAGGAGACAGGTTAAATCATTTTTAAGCCTTGAGACATTTGAGACATGGATTGTGTATGTGTGCCATTCAGAGGGTGAATGGGCAAGACAAAATATTTAAGTGCCTTTGAACGGGGTATGGTAGTAGGTGCCAGGTGCACCGGTTTGAGTATGTCAAGAACTGCAATGCTGCTGGGTTTTTCACGTTCAACCGTTTCAAGAATGGTCCACCACCCAAAGGACATCCAGCCAACTTCACACAACTGTGGGAAGCATTGGAGTCAACATGGGCTAGCATCCCTGTGGAACACTTGACACCTTGTAGAGTTCCTAATGTTTTGTACACTCAGTGTACACTCATGTTTTGTACATTTATTATAATTGTTTTGCTATTCGAACGGTTATAATGGTGAGCACGGTCATTTGGCTGACTAATAACTGTCACCCAAAATTCCATGACCGTCACAGCCCTAGTAGTTACATTGTAGCTACAGGGCTATAAAGTGTTGGTCTCATATGCTCCTAAATGCATTTACAGGGTTACATATTAGTTTCAAGGACACAATATGTGCTTCAGAAGTAGCTAGAAAACATATAGGCCCAATATACAGTATCTCAATCAATTAAACAAATATTTTCAGTGCTACCAATAATTCCTTTTAATTTAGAGCCCTGGGTTCGGTGTGTAAAGTGCCATGGAAACGTATTTGCCCCCTTTCTGATGTTCAATATTTTTGCACCGCATCTACATTACTGACGCTGTCTCACCTCGTCCCTTTTCTTAGAGCCCAGGAAGTGGCGTGCTACGTGCTCTGGCAGCATGTTAGTGACCAGCGCCTCGTTCCAGCGCCTCATCTCATACACCTTCTCCTTCTGCTCATGGACCTCAATCTTCCACAAGAACAGAGTTCGGGCTAGCTTCTCCACCTACAGTCGGGGACAGGGTGGCAGGAGACAGGAAAGAGGTTCAAATAGAGGTGGAGAGGTTAACAAGGATGGAGGAGAAGCAGAGAAGGCTGATGTGGAAAATAGAGAAGGTGGTGATGACTTAGTGAGGTTGGAAGGTAGATAAGTAGTAGACTTCTGCCACAGTAACTTACATGTCGAGAAAAGTAGTAGAAGCTGATCATCATGATGAAGATCATCACGGTCATGGCATATTTAGAGGGAACCAGGTAAGACCTAAAAATAGAGCACAGAGATAATCAGAAATCACAGACATGCGCACATTGTTTACAGAACAACAATATCACACTAAACATGACAATCAGAGTTGGGGTCAATTTAATTTCAATTCAGTCAACTGAAATTCCAATTTCAGTTTTACTAATTGAAAAGAAATGATGACCACACATCCATAAACTGATGACCACCACCTATAACACCACAACAGCCATAACACCACAACCACACCCACCTGTAGTCCTGGAAGCGGGCCATATCGTAGCGGTCAAATATGTCCCTCCAGCTGTAGATGTTGACGATGCCCGTTGCTATGGTGATGAGGAGCATGAGTGTGACCTTGACCATGTGGCTGACCTGCACCAGCATGGTGGTCGCCATGAGTGCCAGCACGGCGATGTAGCTGTAGTACTTGGGGTTGTCCAGACAGCCCTCGGCTCCGGATTGGACAACAGAGGAGGGAGGGGCCATTGTGGCATTTCCCGAGGGACGGGGACAGCTTAGCTACAGGGCGTGGACAGAGAGGGGATAGAGGCCAAATGTCAACGCAAGATCCGAGCCACCACTCAATCGATTTCTAGTGCTTCCTCCAAACTTACCTGGACCCCTTTTTAAAATCCTTGGTTTCACTCCCATCTTGTTGCTTAATTATGAATTTAAAACATTCAACTGCAATGTGTGCTGTTGCATTTGGACAGTGTGCATGCATGTCAATACCAAAAACAGACCTTTAAGTCAAACCCAGGTTTATGGGAAGGCTTGTGTGTTGTCATGCTACTGCAGAATAACGATAAGCGTTTCTCACCATGTCCACAATGTCGGCCATGGTGAGGATGAAGATTGCTGCCATGGCCCACGTGTTCCGTGCCCAGCGGGTGTGGTCGATCCATGTGGAGAAAGACACCAGCCTCTTAGGGAAAACCTAGGAAGAAAAACAACATGTTGGTCATCAACAGTAATATCATTAACCAGTCACCTGAACTACCAGCAATATCTTGATCATCATCATCATCATCATCTTCACCACCATTGTTGTATTGATGTGGTTTTGAGTAATGTTTTACAACAATGACACCTGTGGTATATGTGGGGCAATGGCGGAACAACATTAAAACATGTTAACTCTGATTGATGGTGAGGGTCGTCCTTGCTAGCCGTAACCAACGAAGTAATACAATTGTAATCATCGTAATCATGTTCAGTTTTCAAATGCATCATCAGATGGAAACCATAGTAGGTCAGGGTGTTTGTCGTAGCCTCCCTACTGTTATTTTATTTTACTTCTGCTCTTTTTTTCTCAACACTTTTTTGTTGTTTTATTCTACTTTTTTATAAAAAATAAATGCACTGTTGGTTCAGGGCTGTAAGTAAGCATTTCACTGTAATGTCTGCACCTGTTGTATTCGGCGCATGTGGCCGATAAAATTTGATTTGATTTGGAGTTCATCTGTTTGTGTGTGTGTGTGTGTGTGTGTGTGTGTGTGTGTGTGTGCACGCACACACACACAGTGCACAGATACAGTACATGGGGTTTAAAACCCTTGTGGGCAATGTGGGGATGGGGAGGAGTGTTGCTGTTAGGGTGACAGTAGCAGTCGATAGTGGTAGCTACATAACTACATAGCTACATAATAGCAGTCAATAGTGGTAGCTACATAACTCCATAGCTACATAATAGCAGTCAATAAATGTGACTTTCCATGACCTGGCTCATGAGGTTAGATCAAAAGTGTTGATGCGTGACATAAGAACGAACGTATGGGGTGCTGATTAGACACATTTCTACCTCATTCAGCTTACGTAACATTGGGAGGGTACTGTATGTACACATCAAATGCACAGCACCATGAGACGCTTACCACATCTAAGTTACTTAACTACGGTATGCTGATCCACTATCACAACTACGTTCTTTTTACTCAAGAGGACACCACAACAAATATCTTCATATCTACGGATTTCTTATGTTGTGGAAAATGTTCTATGATAAATTAGGATTTGGCTGTGGGTTAACTGTTGCTCGCTCTGAAAGGATAGCTGCTCTCTGGTTGGATGTTGAGCGAGGTGTGATAGTGGAGCGGGGGGGGAAGGGGCACTCACTCGAGGGAAGATGGCCGCCAGAGAGCAGACGGTGAGGACGAGCAGCAGGACCTCTCCCACAGCTAGGGTCACGTAATTTGCTATCATCCTGTCAACCGCAAGAACACACAGAACATAAGGGAACACGAGACAGAGAGAGAGAGAGAGCGAGCGAGAGAGTTTAGGTAAACTCACCGTGGGTCTATGAGGACCTCCATGGCTGCAGTGAACAGGAGCACTACACAGGAGCAGCTGAAGGCAGCCCCGCTCTGCTTCTCCTTTTCTACAGAGTAGCGGGTCTCCAGCTCAGGGTCCACAAAGCGCAGGGACAGACAGTTGGTGCGTTTCCCCTTCAGACTGACAGGGCAGATGGAGACAGGGTAGAGGGAGGGATCACACGGTCTGTCTGCTCACATAACAGAGGATTCATACCTGGCTGCACATGGCTCACTCACACACCCTCTGCTACTGAGGTGTTTCTCTATGACTGACTATCACACACACACATACATACAGTTGAAGTCGGAAGTTTACATACACTTAGGTTGGAGTCATTAAAACTCGTTTTTCAACCACTCCACACATTTCTTGTTAACAAACTATAGTTTTGGCAAGTCAGTTAGGACATCTACTTTGTGCATGACAAGTCCTTTTTCCAACAATTGTTTACAAACAGATTATTTCAATGTGTCACAATTCCAGTGGGTCAGAAGTTTACATACACTAAGTTGACTGTGCCTTTAAACAGCTTGGAAAATTCCAGAAAATGATGTCATGACTTTAGAAGCTTCTGATAGGCTAATTGGCATCATTTGAGTCAATTGGACGTGTACCTGTGGATGTATTTCAAGGCCTACCTTCAAACTCTACCTTCAAACTCAGTGCCTCTTTGCTTGACATCATGGGAAAATCAAAAGAAATCAGCCAAGACCTCAGAAAAGAATTGCAGACCTCCACAAGTCTGGTTCATCATTGGGAGCAATTTCCAAACGCCTGAAGGTACCACGTTCAGGAAGGAGACGTGTTCTGTCTCCTAGAGATTAACGTACTTTGGTGCGAAAAGTGCAAATCAATCCCAGAACAACAGCAAAGGACCCTGTGAAGATGCTGGAGGAAACAGGTACAAAAGTATCTACAGTAAAACGAGTCCTAACCTGAAAGGCCGCTCAGCAAGGAGGGACTGGTGCACTTCACAAAATAGATGGTATCATGAGGAAGGAAAATTATGTGGATATATTGAAGCAACATCTCAAGACATCAGTCAGGAAGTTCAAGCTTGGTCGCAAATGGGTCTTCCAATTGGACAATGACCCCAAGCACACTTCCAAAGTTGTGGCAAAATGGCTTAAGGACAACAAAGTCAAGGTATTGGAGTGGCCATCACAAAGCCCTGACCTCAATCCTATAGAAAATGTGTGGGCAAAACTGAAAAAGCGTGTGCGAGCAAGGAGGCCTACAAACCTGATTCAGTTACACCAGCTCTGTCAGGAGGAATGGGCCAAAATTCACCCAACTTATTGTGGGAAGCTTGTGGAAGGCTACCCGAAACGTTTGACCCAAGTTAAACAATTTAAAGGCAATGCTACCAAATACTAATTGAGTGTATGTAAACTTCTGACCCACTGGGAATGTGATGATAGAAATAAAAGCTGAAATAAATCATTCTCTCTACTATTATTCTGACATTTCACATTCTTAAAATAAAGTGGTGAACCTAACTGACCTAAGACAGGGAATCTTTACTAGGATTAAATGTCAGGAATTGTGAAAAACTGAGTTTAAATGTATTTGGCTAAGGTGTATGTAAACTTCAAACTTCAACTGTAGATACACACAGGCTGGCAAAATTCAGGGAAGTTTTAATAAATTCCCTGGTTTCCCAAAAATTCCCGGTTGGAGGATTCCCGGAATCAGGAGGGAATAAGCATGAAATCCGAAATCCTCCAACCAGGATTTCAGGATAACCAGGGAATTTATATAAAGTACCTGGAATTTTGCAACCCCACACACACCCTCACTCTCACTCTTTCTCTACTCACGCTTGTACGGTTTCTCTCTCCAGCAGTGCCTCATTGAGCAGTTTGTTGAGCTCCTGTTCGTTCTCTTGGGCATCAATCACCCTCTCAGCCAGGTCCCGCAGTCTTAGCCTCCGCCGAGGGTTGGGGAACGAAGGGTTCACCACCTGGGGTCACAAAAAGGTCATTACACCACACACTGGATGCACCCCGATTCTCCACACTTCTTCTAAAGTGTGCACTTGCACACTCTCTCTCATGGATGTAACAACGGTCAAAACTCTCTCCAGCCAATGCTTACACCAATTCAATGCTTTTAGATCCATGATGGGGAGTGTGCAAGTGCACACTTAATGAGAAGGGGGGAGAATCTGGACGTAGCCACTCTTCATTCAGGTTTGAAGTGGAGAAGGTAGCACACGTTGGAGCAACTCCTGTCTTGGAGACAGCAAAAGTATTTGGAGGTTTTTGTACCAGCCCAGCGCTAACACCCCTGAATAAACAAATCGAGGTCTAAATACAAGACAATGTTTAGTTAATCATTTGAATAGGTGTGCTAAACACTTCTAGGACAGAGTTGCAATCCTGTGTGTTAGGGGTTACAGTAAAGGTCATACGTTACCCGTGTGTCCAGCTCCTCTGGCTCGTCTGGTGGCGTGCAGGCTGTGTGGACACTCCCATTACACTCAGTGGTGTTGATCAACAATGGAGAGTTCCCATTGGACGACATCACAGACAACTTCTGATAGGAAACGAAGAGACAGGAAGGAGGAGAGAAGAGAGAATGTGAGGTGTGTTACAGTTGCTGTGGCGTGTTGACCGGAGGGATCTGGAGGAAAAAATATTGACATTTTTGTAATGCTTTCTTTTACAGCCTGTTGTAAGCTGTTACTTACCTGGTATTTTCACAGTATTAACTAGGAAACTATGCTGGTAATTACCTCAAAATTTAACAAAAGTGGTGACTGGTACCAAAGTTTGTTAAAGACAAAAGTTATTTCTTAGTAACTACTACCTGGTTGTAGAATAAAGGTTTACCGAGGTTTTATCTCAGTGAGACGAACCTGTAAGAATAAAGGTTGAATAAAACTAGGTATTGAGGCAATACTCACCACCCCGTTGATGCCGTTCTTTCCCAGGGGGCCCTTGGGCACCACCACCAGGTAGGAGTCGATGCCCCTCTCCTTCAGGTACTCACAGCGGTCGCCCCCGTTCCCCGGCTCCATATCAAACTCCCCGTGCAGACACTCCATGGTGGCCTGGGAGATGTGCACACGCCTGCCGCAAAGGTCAGGGGTTATAGGTTTGAGGTCAGAGAGCCTGGCCTATCAATGGCAGGCTGGGTGGGAGCTGACCCTATAACCTCCCTATGCAAACTTTAAATGATTCCTGCTGTCACCCTCTTTTTGATATACAGTACATCAACATTTCCTTACCTACTTCATAATTCATGACTTATTGCTAGCAATAATTAATTTTGTATAGGTATATAGGGTTTGTATTGGGCACAAACATATATGACAAATATGAGTTCATGAGGCAGGTCAATCTTGCCTGTGCATCATCTAAGGTTGTAGTAAAGATCTACAAATAGGGTTAGGGAAAATGTAATAACTTAAAACTAATGTAATAACTTAGACAGAGGGGTTTAAACCAGTTCCTTCTTACCCTGGTATTCCTCCCGCCTCCATCTTATTGGCCACGGTGACGTCAGTGGACCAGACGTCATACTGCCACCGCTTCTGTCCCAGGACGCCCCCCAGGACAGTGCCAGTGTGCACCCCCACACGCATGTCCACATCTGTCCCGGTCTTCTCACGAACATACCTATAGGACAACACAGTCACCGTGACACAGAGCCAAGAAGAACCACCCTAGTCAGTGTTTCCCCTACCATTCGATTTGCCTCCAGCACACCACATTATTCCTGCTCTGTGCAAATCTCAAATGACACCCTATACACCACAAGTACAGAACAGATGTGAACACGTCTGAAAAGGAGGTCATTCGGAATACTGAAAGGTTTGGAATTAAAAGCGCATCAAACCTTAGTAAAAAAATATCAATTGCGTACAGTTTCTACAGTCCACATTTCCATTGGGTGCTACTCACGAAATGGCCTCCACCATGGCCAGGCCCATCATGATGGAGCAGGCAGCGTGGTCCTCTCTGTAGTCTGGCAGGCCACAGATGCAGTAGTAACAGTCGCCCAGGATCTTTATTCTCAACTGGTGGTATTTCTACACAGAAACAGAAACACACACACAGTGAGGTAGGGGCTGGAACATACAAAATAAGTGATTTCATCTGTATGTGAAATTATGTGACTACTCATGTAAATGAACTTTAATCTATAAATACATCTATGTTTAAAAGATGAGTATGAATACATGTCCACCAACATACATTTTCAGTCAGTAAGTAATATATTGATGTCTGTGTGTGTGAGTGACTCACGGCAGCCAGCTTGTCAAAGCGGGCAAACAGTTCATTGAGGAGCTTGACCAGCTCATGGGCACTGCATGACGATGACAGCTGAGTGAATCCCACAATGTCTGCAAACAAAATACTGCCAGAGAGAGGGGATACATGCTGTCATCACATCATCCTATTGGATAACCTGCCTCTTTGTTATATAGCATAGTATACTCTATAAGTTATTGTTCTCCTAGCCATAGGTCTATAGACTGTAGATAGAGTCTGGCTACTGAGTCTTACCTGACATTTTCGTGGCGATACATGTACATGGTGTTGAACTGCTGCATCTCCTTCTGTCCAGTCTGACTTGCTTCTTTCTTCTTCATGTCCTGTAACATCTCGTCTGCTATGTGCTTGGGCAGGATGGACAGCAAGAGACGCTCCTGCGGAGGACAGGGAGAGTGGTGAGGTTTCAGTGGATATGAGGAGACTCTAAAGAGCCTCAATAGACGCACGCACAGCTTACAATAAAGGCACTTAATTGTGTGTGATTGGCAGCAGAATCAATCAATGACTCAATCAGAATCAATAAAGATTCAATGACCTAATCAAACCACTTTCTATAACAAAGGAAACTGTCCATTGCCATCCCAAAGCATCCACTTCCAAATTATATCTACTTCTATCACCTTTCAACCAATTGATCTTGGAAAAATAAATACCATAATGAAATAAACATGGATGACTGACTACCATGTGCTCAAACAGCACATTTGGATAGTATTCAGACCCCTTGACTTCTTCCACATTTTGTTACGTTACAGCCTTATTCTAAAATAGATTACATTCTTTTTTTCCTCCCTCATCAATTTATACACAATACCCCATAACAACAAAGCGAAAACAGGTTTTTAGACATTTTTGCAAATGTATTAAAAATAAAAAAACTGAAATACCTTATTTACATAGGTATTCAGACCCGTTGCTATTAGACTCGAAATTGAGCTCAGGTGCATCCTGTTTCCATTGATCATCCTTGAGATGTTTCTACAACTTGACCTGTGGTAAATTCAATTGATTGGGCATGATTTGGAAAGGCACAAACCTGTCTATTTAAGGTCCCACAGTTGACAGTGCATGTCAGAGTAAAAATCAAGCCATGAGGTCGAAGGAATTGTCCGTAGAGCTCCGAGACAGGATTGTCTCGAAGCACAGACCTGGGGAAGGGTACCAAAAAATGTCTGCAGCATTGAAGGTCCCCAAGAACACAGTGGCCTCCATCATTCCTAAATGGAAGAAGTTTGGAACCACCAAGACTCTTCCTAGAGCTGGCCGGCCCGGCAAAACTGAACAATCAGGGGAGAAGGGCCATGGTCAGGGAGGTGACCAAGAACCTGATGGTCACTCTGACAGAGCTCCAGAGTTCCTCTGTGGAGATGGGAGAACCTTCCAGAAGGACAACCATCTCTGCAGCACTCCACCAATCAGGCCTTTATGGTAGAGTGGCCAGACAGAAGCCACTCCTCAGTTAAAAGGCACATGACAGCCCGCTTGGAGTTTGCCAAAAGGCACCTAAAGGACTTTCAGACCATGAGAAACAAGATTCTCTGGTCTGATGAAACCAAGATTGAACTCTTTGGCCTGAATGCCAATCGTCGCGTCTGGAGGAAACCTGGCACCATACAGTGAAGCATGGTGGTGGCAGCATCATGCTGTGGGGATGTTTAACAGCGGCAGGGACTGGGAGACTAGTCAGGATCAAGGGAAAGATTAACGGAGCAAAGCACAGAGAGATCCTTGATAAAAACCTGCTCCAGAGCGCTCAGGACCTCAGACTGGGGGCGAAGGTTCACCTTCCAACAGGACAACGACCTTAAGCACACAGCCAAGACAACGCAGGAGTGGCTTTGGAACAAGTCTCTGAATGTCCTTGAGTGGCCCTGCCAGAGCCCGGACTTGAACCTGATCGAACATCTCTGGAGAGACCTGAAAATAGCTGTGCAGCGACGCTCCCCATCCAACCTGACAGAGCTTGAGAGGATCAGCAGAGAAGAATGGGAGAAACTCCCCAAATACAGGTGTGCCAAGCTTGTAGCGTCATACCTGAGAAGACTTGAGGCTGTAATCAATGCCAAAGGTGCTTCAACAAAGTACTGAGTAAAGGGTCTGAATACTTATGTAAATGTGATATTTCCATTTTTATTTTCTATAAATTTACAAACAAATCTAAAAACCTGTTTTTGATTTGTCATTATGGGGTATTGTGTGTAGGCTGAGGGAAAAAAAAGTCAAGGTGTCTGAATACTTTCCAAATGCACTGTACATGTGACAATCACATCCCATGGTATGTATTAGAGATACGAAACCGCAAAATACTAATCCTTGTTGAATTAAGATACATTTTTTAGTACATGCTCCTACTCTGATTTAGCCACTGTCTCCTTTATTCCTGACCCAGAGTTGGCTCTAGAAAATGTCTCCTCCATATTTATTCCTCAAACAGATAAACAAGCCCCTTTTAAACAATTCAGAGTCAAAGATAGAAAACCAAGGGTTAGATCTTCAGAGCTATCTGAGGTCATTCAGATGAGAAATCAGGCCAAAGCAAGGAAATCGGACTGGCAATCTCTCAGACAATTGCGAAACAGATGTACTATCTCGATTAAGAAAGCTAAATCAAGCTACTTTTTAAGCTCTATCTCCGACTCTGCTGGTGATCCTTCAAAATTTTGGAAAACAGTAAATGCACTTAAACGTACAAATTCCTTTTCTTCCATGGTCCTGTCTGACTCTGGCATCATAGTTGAGAATAATGGGATAAGTGATACTTTTAATAATACGTTTATCTTGGCAGGCTTATTATTTGCGAGAAATTGTGGTTTAATTGACCCTGGTCAGTCAATCAACTGCTCTTCCTCTGCCAGCCTCTAGCTGACTTGATGGCTAACCCATCAACTTCTAGTGAATCTTTGTTTTCATTTCAACAATTTACTATCTGTGATGTGCCCAGATGCCTTGCTTAAGACTGGTTAAAAAAAATCCACTGGGGCTGATATTCTTGATCCATTTTTTGCTGCAGCTCTCTGCCCCCGATTACTGAATCATTAACACATATTTTTAACCTGACAATTATATCTGCTACTATCCCCAAGGTTTGGAAGGCGGCCCATGTACTCGGCTGCATCCCTAGTTATAAATTATGTGGTTAACTGTATGGATAAAAGGCAACATTGTGCTGCCCACTTCATTGACCTGTCAAAGGCTTTCGATACTGCTGATCACTCATTGCTAATTCAGAGGCTTTCCTCAATTGACCTAGACCAGATTGCATGTAACTGGTTTAAAAATTACTTGACAGATAAAACTCAGTGTATCTACTGATGGTGTTAAATAAGGTTTCCTGGATATTACGAAAGGTGTCCTACTGGGGTCGATTCTGGTCCTGTACTTTTTACATTAACAATATCAACAAAAAAATTGTACCTGCATTTGTATGTCGATGATACTGTTGTGTGCTATTGTCCCCACAGTTGACCAGGCTCGATTTGAACTACAGTCTGCCTTCATTGTATTACGGAAAAACTTTGACCTGGAATTAGTATTGCATGCAGGTAAAACTAAGTATATGTTGTTCTCTAGAGCACAGAAAAATAACTCTGATGATTTAAGCGTGTAATTTGGATGGTGTCCATATTGATTGTGACCCTGCTTACAAATATCTGGTTATCTGGATAGATTTAAAGCTGTCTTTTAAAAAGCATATTGATGAGTTAAGAAGCTGAGAATAAAAGTTGGCTTCTTCTATAGAAATAGGTCCTGCCTCTCACTAAATAGTAGAAAGCAGATTATTCAGTCGACGTTTCTATCGGTCCTAGACTATGGCGACATAATTTATATGAAGTCAGCTGCCACTTCATTAAAGCTGTTAGATGCAGTTTATCATAGCACACTGTGCTTTATTACGGCCAACAATTTTTGTACTCATCACTGCATTTTTTTCTTCATTTATTAGGATCCCCATTAGAAACAGGTAGTCTTACTGGGGTCCGACAGAAAGTTGGTTGGACCTCTTTGATGTCATGTAGGTTGATACATTGCTATGTTTTTATTTAGAAAGCCCTTTTACAACAAGTCCGACTGTACCTAACTTCTTTACTGAACTTTAGACATACGAGTTACCACACCCGGTCTCAGGGATGGCTAACTCTGGAAATTCCTTTGGTTGCTACTGAGTTACAGTGGGGAAAAAAATTATTTAGTCAGCCACCAATTGTGCAAGTCCCACTTAAAAATATGAGAGGCCTGTAATTTTCATCATAGGTACACGTCAACTATGACAGACAAAATGAGAAGAAAAAAATCCAGAAAATGACATTGTAGGATTTTTAATGAATTTATTTGTAAATTATGGTGGAAAATAAGTATTTGGTCAATAACAAAAGTTTCTCAATACTTTGTTATATACCCTTTGTTGGCAATGACACAGGTCAAAAGTTTTCTGTAAGTCTTCACAAGGTTTTCAAACACTGTTGCTGGTATTTTGGCCCATTCCTCCATGCAGAGCTCCTCTAGAGCAGTGATGTATTGGGGCTGTCGCTGGGCAACACAGACATTCAACTCCCTCCAAAGATTTTCTATGGGGTTGAGATCTGGAGACTGGCTAGGCCACTAAAGGACCTTGAAATGCTTCTTACGAAGCCACTCCTTCGTTGCCCGGGCGGTGTGTTTGGGATCATTGTCATGCTGAAAGCCCCAGCCACGTTTCATCTTCAATGCCCTTGCTGATGGAAGGAGGTTTTCACTCAAAATCTCACGATACATGGCCCCATTCATTCTTTCCTTTACACGGATCAGTCGTCCTGGTCCCTTTGCAGAAAAACAGCCCCAAAGCATGATGTTTCCACCCCCATGCTTCACAGTAGGTATGGTGTTCTTTGGATGCAACTCAGCATTCTTTGTCCTCCAAACACGACGAGTTGAGTTTTTACCAAAAAGTTCTATTTTGGTTTCATCTGACCATATGACATTCTCCCAATCCTCTTCTGGATCATCCAAATGCACTCTAGCAAACTTCAGACGGGCCTGGACATGTACTGGCTTAAGCAGGGGGACACGTCTGGCACTGCAGGATTTGAGTCCCTGGCGGCGTAGTGTGTTACTGATGGTAGGCTTTGTTACTTTGGTCCCAGCTCTCTGCAGGTCATTCACTAGGTCCCCCCGTGTGGTTCTGGGATTTTTGCTCACCGTTCTTGTGATCATTTTGACCCCCACGGGGGTGAGATCTTGCGTGGAGCCCCAGATCGAGGGAGATTATCAGTGGTCTTGTATGTCTTCCATTTCCTAATAATTGCTCCCACAGTTGATTTCTTCAAACCAAGCTGCTTATCTATTGCAGATTCAGTCTTCCCAGCCTGGTGCAGGTCTACAATTTTGTTTCTGGTGTCCTTTGACAGCTCTTTGGTCTTGGCCATAGTGGAGTTTGGAGTGTGACTGTTTGAGGTTGTGGACAGGTGTCTTTTATACTGATAACAAGTTCAAACAGGTGCCATTAATACAGGTAACGAGTGGAGGACAGAGGAGCCTCTTAAAGAAGAAGTTACAGGTCTGTGAGAGACAGAACTCTAGCTTGTTTGTAGGTGACCAAATACTTATTTTCCACCATAATTTGCAAATAAATTCATTAAAAATCCTACAATGTGATTTTCTGGATCTTTTTTCCTCATTTTGTCTGTCATAGTTGACGTGTACCTATGATGAAAATTACAGGCCTCTCTCATCTTTTTAAGTGGGAGATCTTGCACAATTGGTGGCTGACTAAATACATTTTTCCCCCACTG
>NW_025538672.1:0-17573 GCF_020615455.1 Coregonus clupeaformis | reverse complement strand
CTGGGGTTCTGGTCCCTCCTCAGACATCTCCTCTCTGACTGGGGTTCTGCTCCTCCTCAGGACATCTCCTCTGACTGGGGTTCTGTCTCCTCCTCAGGACATCTCCTCTCTGACTGGGGTGTCTGTTCTCCTCCTCAGGACATCTCCTCTCGACTGGGGTTCTCCTCCTCCTCAGGACACTCCTCTCTGACCTGGGGGTTCCTGTTCTCCCTCTCCTCAGGACATCTCCTCTCTGACTGGGGTTCTGCTCCCTCCTCAGACATCTCCTCTCTGACTGGGGTTCTTTTCTCCTCCTCCAGGACATCTCCTCTCTGAGTGGGGTTCTGTGTTCTCCTCCTCAGGACATCTCCTCTCTGACTGGGTTCTCCCTCCTCAGGACATCTCCTCTCTGACTTGGGGTTCTGTTTGTTCTCCTCCTCAGGACATCTCTCCTCTCTGGCTGGGGTTCTCCTCCTCCTCAGGACATCCCTCTCTGACTGGTTCACTGTTCTCCTCCTCAGGACATCTCCTCTCTCCTGACTGGGTTCTGTTCTCCTCTCAGGACATCTCCTCTCCTGACTGGGTTCTGTTCTCCTCCTCAGGACATCTCCTCTCTGACTGGGGTTTCTCCTCCCTCCTCAGGACATCTCCTCTCTGGACTGGGGTTCTCCCCCTCCTCGATATCTCCTCTCTGACTGGGGTTCTGTTCTCCTCCTCAGACATCCCCTCTCCTGACTGGGGTTCTCCTCTCCTCCCAGGATATCTCCTCTCTGACTGGGGTTCTCCTCCTCCAGGACATCTCCTCTGACTGGGGTTCTGTTCTCCTCCTCAGGACATCTCCTCTCTGACTGGGGTTCTCCTCTCCTCCTCAGGATATCTCCTCTCTGACTGGGGTTCTCCTCCTCGGTTCCACATCTCCTCTCACTGCTTCAGAGTCTTTCTCCCCTCAGGACATCTCCCTCTCTGACTGGGGTTCTGTTCTGTTCTCCCTCCTCAGGACATCTCCTCTCTGACCGGGGGTTCTGTTTTGTTTCTCCTCCTCAGGACATGTCTCCTCTCTGACCGGGGGTTCACGAACACACAAAGACCCGCAAGGTGCACATCTTTGTGCCAGCCCGCACGGCCATGCAGTCAGGAGCCCACGGCACCAAGAAGTGGAAGATGGACTTTGACACCGAGAGCGTGGGAAAACCTCTGATGGGATGGGCCTCCACGAAGAGAACACACACACACACACACACACACACACACACACACACACACACACACACACACACACACACACACACACACACACACACACACACACACACACACACAAACACAAACTACAAACACAAACACAAACACATTAAATACTTGTTTCCAAGGGCGGCAATCAGAATCACTACTCCTAGACATTCAAAACGTCTCATGTGCCATGCACGGCATGGACAGCCTAGGCAGCATACCGACCATCAGGTTACTGGAGCTGGCGTTCGTGGAGTGGTTGCGCCTGTCTTGAGGGTTCACAGCAAAACAGAATGTGAGGTTCAGATTTGAGGAGGATAGACTGAACTCTAGATCTGTACTTCCAGGATGACGTCTGTCTGACTGTCTCTCTCTCTGCCTCCCACACACATTACAAAGAGACAATTCAAAACAAAATCTTTCAACAACAACAACACTAACTTTCCATGTTTAAAGGATTTGTGAGGTTTTAGCCTTTGGCAGCGTTTGGGGAAATGGCTAACCTAATATCTCTGTCGTCGACAAATGCAAAGACAGAGGCATATGTTGGGCTTGAGTTTTAAACCGATTTTCCATACAAGGCAGACAGTACAAAGGCAAAGCAGACTGGTAGACAGGACAAAGCAGGCAGACACCAAGGGTAATGCTAACATCTCAGACCACTAATGCTAGCTAATGCTAACATCGCAGAACCGCTAATGCTAGCTAATGCTAACATCTCAGACCGCTAATGCTAGCTAATGCTAACATCTCAGACCGCTATGCTAGCTAATGCTAATGTAAACCTTGCTAAAACCAAGTATAGAGTTTATTTGTTATAATTCATTGGTATTAGATGTAAAAGGTGATCGAATAGCTCCTGATTTGTAATGTCATTAATGCATTTCTTTTGAAGCAATGTTTAAAAAAAAAATGTACAAGTAAATAGGTTGGTTTATTTTTAAGTTTAAATTTCCCACGTATCTTGTTAAAGTTTTGACCAATGAGGTAACTTGTTAAGTTGTGGCCAATGGGAGAGTGGACTGGTTGCTGGGAAGGAAAAGAGGGAAAAGTTGAGAGGAGAAAGAGGAGAGACGTTAGTGGCGTTGGGAAAGAAAACGACCCAAGGAAACGAGTAAAGATAAAACAAAACTATACCTACAGAGTTTGTTTTAAAGGGAAATCCTGATTTTATTTCTATAAGAAAGTGTTTATTAGTTCGTTAAGAAAGACCCAGTAGAGACTGAAGCTGCCGTCACATTGTGGAGACACTGGAACATTCTAGAGGTTAGCCTAGCATCGTGCAAGACTTGGAGAGAATTGCTTGTGACGACTAACGAGTTCGGGTTTCCAACGGATGTCTGTTCGCTGCTACGGATTACTGGCTGCATTGATAGCTGTGTTCGCTGTGGATCTTGTGAGGACACCTGCACGGAACTACTATTTTTTCGCTGAGGCATTATCTACAAGTAGTGAGTAACTACAAATGTGTGGTGGACTTCAGGACTTTATGTATGTCGCCATTTTTTTTATGAGCTCCAACGCGCACCCAGGGTTTAAGCAAGCTTGCAAATAATTTGGACATGGGTTGTGGGAAAATCATTGGGGTTTATAATTTGTATTTCTTTTGATGTGATATATTGAACATTTGATTAATATAGATATTGAACCTTATGTCTGTTGTATTGGTGGAGTCATTTACTGTTTCAGTTTCATTTAATGCATGGGAAAGCATATCCTTATACCAATAACCAAGTCTATAATCATTCTATCTGAAGTTAATACCCTTCTATTTGTCATTCACCTCTAGCAAGTTTTACAATAGGGATTCTTATTGGAGATGTCCTTCTCACCTAATATCCCATGCTGTTCAGATATTCTAAATAAGGTAATATCTTGAGAGTCAAATTCGAGCCTGGTGAGAGGGTTACATTTTTGGGGGCTCGTCCGGGATCTTGGTTATTGTTGATGGGATATTTGACTCCCCCATTTGACAATTTTGAATTGAAATTTTGGATTTTCTTCTGACATTGCTGTATAGGCATAAACCTACAACATGCATGTTGAAGAGATTGTTACCTGGTGTAGAGAGAAACAGCTAGCTACTAATCGCAGTTGTCCTTAGCAGTGTTACAGATGATGTGTCTGATGAGGTTCTGCTGGAAACGCTGACTTATGTTAAGGCTTTTGGTAAAATTAGACTGCATGGTCGTTGTTCTTATTCAGCTGGTAACAAGCAGTATGTTTTGGTAGAGATATCAAACAACCTTAACGAAATAGCTGTGCCAAGTGTTGTTGGGATACCTGGAGAGTTGGGTCCCTGGCCTGTACATGTAGTTTCACAAGTCACATCTCCAGTTGAGAGAGAGGGTGAAGATTTCCAGGCAAAGCTATTATCCTTTCTGAGATATGAAGGGGGAAGACTGTGGCTGATGTTAAAGGCCTGGTAAGTCCCTCTGGTGCTGACCTCAACGCTGAACTGGTTACTGCCATAAGTTCACTGGTAGAAAAATGCAACAATGTGCCATCTGAGACTCAGAGTTACCGTAAGCTACGTATGTTCTCAGGTGTGAAGCCCACTCCTAGTGGAGAGGAAGAGTATGACGCATGGGCTGAGCAAACCACCCATTTTCTAGAGGAATGGCAGTGCCCGACAATGTGAAAAAACAGAGAATAATAGAAAGTCTTAAAGGGCCTGCTGCTGACATTGTGAGGTTCTTTAGGACCGGAAACCCCCATGCTACAGCGATCGAATACATGAAGGCTCTAGAAACCGCATTCGGTACCACCGAAAGTGCACCTGATCTCATGGTAAGGTTCAGAAACACATTCCAGAGTGAAGGAGAGAAGCTTTCAGCTTACCTGTTGAGACTTGACAAATTGCTGCACACTGTATATCGAAAAGGAGGCATTGAGCTGTCAGAGATGAATCGCACACGCATTGGCCAAGTAGTGAGAGGTGCATCCTCACATGACATGGTTGCGCTTCGTATTCGCATGACCTATAAGCTGCGTGATCCACCAACCTTTACTGAGCTGCTGCAGAAGTAAGGGAGGAGGAGGACATGATTCAAGACAGGAACACAACGAAGAGTGTTGTGAAGTCATCAGCTGTTGCTCCTGTTGCTACAGTTTGTGAAGAAGCTAATACTGAGATAGAAGTGCTGAGAAAAGAGCTAAAAAGGTTTGAAAATTGAAATGACACGTCTCATGTCTGCTAACGTCACAGCAGCTCACTCTGACACACAAAGGTCAGATGTTGCATTTAAAAGCAAAAAGAAAAGGGTAAATCCATCACAAGAACAGACACAGGCCGACAGAAACCCTGGAGTGTTCTGTTATAGATGTGAGAAGATGGCCATTTCAAGAGAAACTGTGAAGGTGAAGAGAACTTGAGGAAAGTCAACACACGCCTGATCAAACAAAAACGGTCTATGGGAAACTACAGAGGGACCCAGTAAAGGAGCGGCCTGACGTCCCCGGTGAAGACATCGCTCCACAAAGTGCCACAAGTATGAAGACATGAAAGACATGCTACCTACAGGTTTAGTTGGCCCAAGTTCTGTCGTTTCTGTACAGATTGAAGGTGTTTATACTAAAGCTTTACTAGATAGTGGTTCTCAGATTACTCTACTTTACAGATCCTTTTATGACAAGTACCTGACGCATTTGCCATTGATTCCTATAGGAAACTTAGAGATATGGGGCCTTAGCTCTGAGCAGTATCCATATGATGGCTATTTGTCGCTCAAGCTTGAGTTCTCGGGATCGGTTGTGGGCGTAGCAGAGACCATTGAAGCACTTGTGTTGGTATGTCCAGATCCGGCCATGAAAGGTGACGTGTCTATTCTGGTCGGCACAATACGTCTGTAGTGAAGAGACTTATGACTGCTTGCAGAGAAAAGGAAGGTGAAGGTTTCCTTAGCACACTACAAGTTCATCCTGCTATCAAGGAGGCATATGAGAGGATGAGAGAAAGCTCAACTGATGATGATGAGAAGAAAGGAACGGTCTGGTTTGCACAGACAAAACCTGTCACCCTGCCACCTGGTGGGCAGGCGAGAGTTACTGGAATTCCAAAGTTTCCTGGGATACCTTCACTCAAACCCTTCTGGTAGAGAGGCCTGAAGAACCCCGGTTCCCTGAAGAACTACTAGTGAGGCCTGAAATCCAGACGGTTGCAGTTGTGTCGTCTAGAAGAATCACCCTTACTGTCAGGAATGTCTCGACAAAGGAGATCACTCTGAAACGAGGTATGCCTATTGCTCATCTGTTTCCTGTAGATATTGCTCCTGGGTTTCCATTGAAACGAGAGCAGGATTCATCTGAGAAGTTGACGTCTTCTTCATTCAACTTTGGAGATTCTCCAGTGCCTGAGGGATGGAAGAAGAGGTTATGTGAAAAGATGATGGAACGGAAAGAAGTGTTCTCAACACATGAGTTTGATGTGGGTTGTTCAAAGAGTACTCATCACACCATCAGAGTTACTGAAGACAAACCGTTTAGGGAGAGATCTCGCCGCTTGGCTCCAGCTGATGTTGAAGATGTAAGGAAGCATCTAAATAACTTGAAAAGTTCTGGGATCATATCTGAGTCGAGAAGCCCCTATGCATCTCCTATTGTGGTGGTGAGGAAAAAGAATGGCACCATACGCATGTGTGTTGATTACAGGACCCTCAACAAGCAGCACTGTTCCCGACCAGTACACAGTCCCACGTGTGGAGGATGCTCTGACATGTTTGAGTGGGAGCAAATGGTTCAGTGTGTTAGATCTCCGAAGCGGATACTATCAAATCCCAATGGGTGACACAGATAAAGAGAAGACTGCATTTATCTGTCCAGTTGGATTTTACCAATTTGAGAGGATGCCACAGGGTGTGTCCGGAGCACCTGCAACATTTCAACGTGTCATGGAACAGACAGTTGGAGACATGAATCTACTCGAAGTTCTTGTTTACCTTGACGACTTAATCGTGTTTGGAAGGACGCTGGAAGAACACGAGCAGAGGTTGCTCAAGGTGTTGGACCGCTTGAAAAGTGAAGGCCTAAAACTGTCCCTTGACAAGTGTCAGTTTTGCCGCACATCTGTCAACTATGTTGGACATATCATATCCCAGAATGGAGTGGCCACAGACCCATCAAAATTGAAGCTGTCACCACGTGGCCAAGGCCTGAAACTGTGACTGCTCTCGCGTTCTTTCCTAGGATTCTGTGGATATTACAGGAGATTTGTGAAAGACTACTCTAAAGTGAGTTACCCCTGAATCAGCTCTTATGTGGATATCTTCCCGCAGGCAAGAAAGGGAGAAAGCCCAAGGAAGAGGTGAAAGCCTACTTCAACAACTCAGAACCATTTGGATCAAGGTGGAATGAGAAGTGTGAATTGGCATTCGAGACATTGAAGGAAAGCCTCACAAAAGCTCCTGTGTTAGCTTTTGCTGATCCTCAGTTACCATACGTTCTACATGTGGATGCTAGCCGCGAAGGGTTAGGTGGAGTACTGTACCAAGACCAAGGTGAGGGTCTGCGTCCTGTGGCATTTGTGAGTCGAAGCCTGACCGCTTCTGAACGCAACTACCCAGCTCACAAGTTAGAGTTTCTTGCGTTGAAGTGGGCCGTGGTTGATAAACTACATGATTACCTGTATGGGGTCAAGTTCGAGGTTAGAACAGACAACAACCCATTGACATATGTCCTCACGTCCGCAAAACTGGATGCCACTGGTCATCGTTGGCTGGCTGCGTTGTCTACCTATGACTTTAGTCTCAAGTACAGGCCAGGCAGGCAGAACATAGATGCCGATGCTTTATCTCGCCGCCCTCATCAGCAATATGCAGTGGAACAAGATTGGAGAGACATTCCTGCATCCGGTGTTAGAGCCATGTGCCAGATGTCTAATGTTGTTAGAATAACTCCTGGATCATCTCATAGTAGAGTGATTGATCAGTTGGGAGCCTCTATGCATGCTGTGCCTCAAGCATACTGTAACCTGAGCATGCTGAAGTCTAACATGCCCAGATTGAGCACTATGGAACTTTCTGCATCGCAACAAGAAGATCCTTGCTTAGGAGAGATGTGGGTTGCTCTTAATAAACATGATATCACCAGGGTGACCAAGACAAAACATCCACTCATCTCTTTGCTCCTGAGAGAGTGGGAGAAGCTAAAGATGGAAGATGGAGTTATGTACAGGATCACACATCCGCCAAACAAGACTCGTCGTGCTCAGTTACTTCTTCCAGAGAAGTTCAGAACTATGGTTCTCACTGTCGCTGCATGATGACTCAGGTCATTTAGGATTTGACAAGACATATGGACTTGTCAGAGACCGGTTCTACTGGCCACGCATGAAGATGGAAGTAGAAGAGTACTGTAAGTCCTGTGCTCGCTGTGTACAGAGGAAAACACTTCCAAAGATAGTTGCGCCGCTTGGTCATATGCAAAGTGATGGACCTATGGACCTTGTGTGTATGGATTTCCTGTCCATTGAGCCAGACTCCAGTAACACAGCGAATGTTCTTGTCACATACGGATCATTACACAAGATACGCTCCAAGCTTTTCCTACGAAGGATCAGAAAGCATCCACGGTCGCCAAGGTATTGTGGGAGAGGTACTTCATCCATTATGGTCTGCCCAAGAGGATGCATAGTGATCAAGGTAGAGATTTTGAAAGTCGACTCATCCATGAGCTACTGAATATGCTTGGAGTGGAGAAGTCAAGGACAACACCATATCATCCTCAGGGAGATCCGCAACCCGAGAGATTCAACCGAACCTTGTTGAACATGCTTGGAACTCTTGATCCTACACGAAAGAACAAATGGAGTCAGTATGTTGGGCATCTAGTGCACTCGTATAACTGTAGTCGGAATGAAGCGACTGGCTATTCGCCATATTTTTGATGTTTGGACGTGAAGCTAGATTGCCTGTTGATATTTGTTTTGGAGTCTCGAGTGATAGCTCTTCAGAGAGAACTTATCTCAAGTATGTATCTGATATGAAGAAACAGTTACAAGCTACTTACAAACTTGCTGAGAGCACTGCTGGAAAGCAAAACCAAGAAAACAAACAGCGATATGATAAGAAGATCCGCTACACGCAACTTATGCCTGGAGACAGAGTCCTCATACGGAATCTAGGACTGCAAGGAAAACATAAGCTGGCAGATCGCTGGGCCTCTACGCCATATGTGGTGGAAAGTCAGATGTCAAACTTACCTGTGTTTCGTTTGAAGCCTGAAATTGGAGATGGACCCATTAAGATTCTTCATCGAAACCACCTGCTACCACTGGGGCAGAAAGTGCGCATAGAACCTGTGGTTAACATAGAACCAACACCTGGTAGAAGGACCCTGCAAAGAAGGAGGAAGAGAAAGGGAAATGAAAAGTTGCCTGGAAACTGTACTCCTCAGAATGATGAGAAAGTTGAAGAGGTTGAGAATCCAGAAGATGAGAAGGATTTTGACTCAGAAGATGAAGACATCGGAGTATGGTATGAAGTGCCAAATACAAACTGTATAAGCCGAGAAGTGGAAGAGATGTCGGAATCATTTAGCTTGGACTTAGACATAGTTTGGAATCAAATGACAGGGGAACCTGAAAGAGCAGACCAAGTTCTGGAAGTAAAAGAGTCCAGTCAAGAAGCTGAGGTCGCAACTGGAGTTGAAGTAGATGATAATGAGGCATCTAACTCAGTTGAAGAGATTACAGAAGAGGAACGAGAAGTTCAGGGAGAAGTGGAAACTTCGGAGGAAATGGAAGGACCAGGGATAAGAAGATCTCAGAGAGTAAAGAAAGCACCTGGTTTACTTACCTATGATAAACCCGGAGTTCCAAGTATAGCCCCAGTTGTCAGATATTGTTCCACATTGTACAAGTGGATTGGATAAGGGAAACACAAATGTATCTCATTTTCAATTATCTAACAAGTTTTGTCTCAGCTGTAGGTTGTAGTTAAGAGTTGACATTTACTTGTCATTACATCTCACTTATGTTTACAAGTCATGAGGACATGCCTATTTTGGTGGGGGGAGAGTGTAATACCTTGCTAAAACCAAGTATAGAGTTTATTTGTTATAATTCATTGGTATTAGATGTAAAAGGTGATCGAATAGCTCCTGATTTGTAATGTCATTAATGCATTTCTTTTGAAGCAATGTTTAAAAAAATGTACAAGTAAATAGGTTGGTTTATTTTTTAAGTTTAAATTTCCCACGTATCTTGTTAAAGTTTTGACCAATGAGGTAACTTGTTAAGTTGTGGCCAATGGGAGAGTGGACTGGTTGCTGGGAAGGAAAGAGAGGGAAAAGTTGAGAGGAGAAAGAGGAGAGACGTTAGTGGCGTTGGGAAGAAAAAAAACGACTCAAGGAAACGATAAAGATAAAACAAAACTATACCTACAGAGTTTGTTTTAAAGGGGAAATCCTGATTTTATTTCTATAAGAAAGTGTTTATTAGTTCGTTAAGAAAGACCTAGTAGAGACTGAAGCTGCCGTCACATTGTGGAGACACCGACATTCTAGAGGTTAGCCTAGCATCGTGCAAGACTTGGAGAGAATTGCTTGTGACGACCAACGAGTTCGGGTTTCCAACGGATGTCTGTTGCTGCTACGGATTACTGGCTGCATTGATAGCTGTGTTCGCTGTGGATCTTGTGAGGACACCTGCACGGAACTACTATTTTTTCGCTGAGGCATTATCTACAAGTAGTGAGTAACTACAAATGTGTGGTGGACTTCAGGACTTTATGTATGTCGATCATTTTTTTTATGAGCTCCAACGCGCACCCAGGGTTTAAGCAAGCTTGCAAATAATTTGGACATGGGTTGTGGGAAAATCATTGGGGTTTATAATTTGTATTTCTTTTGATGTGATATATTGAACATTTGATTAATATAGATATTGAACCTTATGTCTGTTGTATTGGTGGAGTCATTTACTGTTTCAGTTTCATTTAATGCATGGGAAAGCATATCCTTATACCAAAACCAAGTCTATAATCATTCTATCTGAAGTTAATACCCTATTTGTCATTCACCCTAGCAAGTTTACAATAGGGATTCTTATTGGAGATGTCCTTCTCACCTAATATCCCATGCTGTTCAGATATTCTAAATAAGGTAATATCTTGAGAGTCAAATTCGAGCCTGGTGAGAGGGTTACATTTTGGGGGGCTCGTCCGGGATCTTGGTTATTGTTGATGGGATATTTTTGACTCCCCATTTGACAATTTTGAATTGAAATTTTGGATTTTCTTCTGACATTGCTGTATAGGCATAAACCTACAACATGCATGTTGAAGAGATTGTTACCTGGTGTAGAGAGAAACAGCTAGCTACTAATCGTGCAGTTGTCCTTAGCAGTGTTACAGATGATGTGTCTGATGAGGTTCTGCTGGAAACGCTGACTTATGTTAAGGCTTTTGGTAAAATTAGACTGCATGGTGCGTTGTTCTTATTCAGCTGGTAACAAGCAGTATGTTTTGGTAGAGATATCAAACAACCTTAACGAAATAGCTGTGCCAAGTGTTGTTGGGATACCTGGAGAGTTGGGTCCCTGGCCTGTACATGTAGTTTCACAAGTCACATCTCCAGTTGAGAGAGAGGGTGAAGATTTCCAGGCAAAGCTATTATCCCTTTCTGAGATATGAAGGAAGACTGTGGCTGATGTTAAAGGCCTGGTAAGTCCCTCTGGTGCTGACCTCAACGCTGAACTGGTTACTGCCATAAGTTCACTGGTAGAAAAATGCAACAATGTGCCATCTGAGACTCAGAGTTACCGTAAGCTACGTATGTTCTCAGGTGTGAAGCCCACTCCTAGTGGAGAGGAAGAGTATGACGCATGGGCTGAGCAAACCACCCATTTTCTAGAGGAATGGCAGTGCACCGACAATGTGAAAAAAACAGAGAATAATAGAAAGTCTTAAAGGGCCTGCTGCGACATTGTGAGGTTCTTTAGGACCGGAAACCCCCATGCTACAGCGATCGAATACATGAAGGCTCTAGAAACCGCATTCGGTACCACCGAAAGTGCACCTGATCTCATGGTAAGGTTCAGAAACACATTCCAGAGTGAAGGAGAGAAGCTTTCAGCTCACCTGTTGAGACTTGACAAATTGCTGCACACTGTATACTCGAAAAGGAGGCATTGAGCTGTCAGAGATGAATCGCACACGCATTGGCCAAGTAGTGAGAGGTGCATCCTCACATGACATGGTTGCGCTCGTATCGCATGACCTATAAGCTGCGTGATCCACCAACCTTTACTGAGCTGCTGCAGGAAGTAAGGGAGGAGGAGGACATGATTCAAGACAGGAACACAACGAAGAGTGTTGTGAAGTCATCAGCTGTTGCTCCTGTTGCTACAGTTTGTGAAGAAGCTAATACTGAGATAGAAGTGCTGAGAAAAGAGCTAAAAGGTTTGAAATTGAAATGACACGTCTCATGTCTGCTAACGTCACAGCAGCTCACTCTGACACACAAAGGTCAGATGTTGCATTTAAAAGCAAAAAGAAAAGGGTAAATCCATCACAAGAACAGACACAGGCCGACAGAAACCCTGAGTGTTCTGTTATAGATGTGGAGAAGATGGCCATTTCAAGAGAAACTGTGAAGGTGAAGAGAACTTGAGGAAAGTCAACACACGCCTGATCAAACAAAACGGTCTATGGGAAACTACAGAGGGACCCAGTAAAGGAGCGGCCTGACGTCCCGGTGAAGACACGTTCCACAAAGTGCCACAAGTATGAAGACATGAAAGACATGCTACCTACAGGTTTAGTTGGCCCAAGTTCTGTCGTTTCTGTACAGATTGAAGGTGTTTATACTAAAGCTTTACTAGATAGTGGTTCTCAGATTACTCTACTTTACAGATCCTTTTATGACAAGTACCTGACGCATTTGCCATTGATTCCTATAGGAAACTTAGAGATATGGGGCCTTAGCTCTGAGCAGTATCCATATGATGGCTATTTGTCGCTCAAGCTTGAGTTCTCGGGATCGGTTGTGGGGCGTAGCAGAGACCATTGAAGCACTTGTGTTGGTATGTCCAGATCCGGCATGAAAGGTGACGTGTCTATTCTGGTCGGCACAAATATCGTCTGTAGTGAAGAGACTTATGACTGCTTGCAGAGAAAAGGAAGGTGAAGGTTTCCTTAGCACACTACAAGTTCATCCTGCTATCAAGGAGGCATATGAGAGGATGAGAGAAAGCTCAACTGATGATGATGAGAAGAAAGGAACGGTCTGGTTTGCACAGACAAAACCTGTCACCCTGCCACCTGGTGGGCAGGCGAGAGTTACTGGAATTCCAAAGTTTCCTGGGATACCTTCTACTCAAACCCTTCTGGTAGAGAGGCCTGAAGAACCCCGGTTCCCTGAAGAACTACTAGTGAGGCCTGAAATCCAGACGGTTGCAGTTGTGTCGTCTAGAAGAATCACCCTTACTGTCAGGAATGTCTCGACAAAGGAGATCACTCTGAAACGAGGTATGCCTATTGCTCATCTGTTTCCTGTAGATATTGCTCCTGGGTTTCCATTGAAACGAGAGCAGGATTCATCTGAGAAGTTGACGTCTTCTTCATTCAACTTTGGAGATTCTCCAGTGCCTGAGGGATGGAAGAAGAGGTTATGTGAAAAAGATGATGGAACGGAAAGAAGTGTTCTCAACACATGAGTTTGATGTGGGTTGTTCAAAGAGTACTCATCACACCATCAGAGTTACTGAAGACAAACCGTTTAGGAGAGATCTCGCCGCTTGGCTCCAGCTGATGTTGAAGATGTAAGGAAGCATCTAAATAACTTGAAAAGTTCTGGGATCATATCTGAGTCGAGAAGCCCCTATGCATCTCCTATTGTGGTGGTGAGGAAAAAGAATGGCACCATACGCATGTGTGTTGATTACAGGACCCTCAACAAGCGCACTGTTCCCGACCAGTACACAGTCCCACGTGTGGAGGATGCTCTGACATGTTTGAGTGGGAGCAAATGGTTCAGTGTGTTAGATCTCCGAGCGGATACTATCAAATCCCAATGGGTGACACAGATAAAGAGAAGACTGCATTTATCTGTCCAGTTGGATTTTACCAATTTGAGAGGATGCCACAGGGTGTGTCCGAGCACCTGCAACATTTCAACGTGTCATGGAACAGACAGTTGGAGACATGAATCTACTCGAAGTTCTTGTTTACCTTGACGACTTAATCGTGTTTGGAAGGACGCTGGAAGAACACGAGCAGAGGTTGCTCAAGGTGTTGGACCGCTTGAAAAGTGAAGGCCTAAAACTGTCCCTTGACAAGTGTCAGTTTTGCCAGCACATCTGTCAACTATGTTGGACATATCATATCCCAGAATGGAGTGGCCACAGACCCATCAAAAATTGAAGCTGTCACCACGTGGCCAAGGCCTGAAACTGTGACTGCTCTGCGTTCTTTCCTAGGATTCTGTGGATATTACAGGAGATTTGTGAAAGACTACTCTAAAGTGAGTTACCCCTGAATCAGCTCTTATGTGGATATCTTCCCGCAGGCAAGAAAGGGAGAAAGCCCAAGGAAGAGGTGAAAGCCTACTTCAACAACTCAGAACCATTTGGATCAAGGTGGAATGAGAAGTGTGAATTGGCATTCGAGACATTGAAGGAAAGCCTCACAAAGCTCCTGTGTTAGCTTTGCTGATCCTCAGTTACCATACGTTCTACATGTGGATGCTAGCCGAAGGGTTAGGTGGAGTACTGTACCAAGACCAAGGTGAGGGTCTGCGTCCTGTGGCATTTGTGAGTCGAAGCCTGACCGCTTCTGGAACGCAACTACCCAGCTCACAAGTTAGAGTTTCTTGCGTTGAAGTGGGCCGTGGTTGATAAACTACATGATTACCTGTATGGGGTCAAGTTCGAGGTTAGAACAGACAACAACCCATTGACATATGTCCTCCGTCCGCAAAACTGGATGCCACTGGTCATCGTTGGCTGGCTGCGTTGTCTACCTATGACTTTAGTCTCAAGTACAGGCCAGGCAGGCAGAACATAGATGCCGATGCTTTATCTCGCCGCCCTCATCAGCAATATGCAGTGGAACAAGATTGGAGAGACATTCCTGCATCCGGTGTTAGAGCCATGTGCCAGATGTCTAATGTTGTTAGAATAACTCCTGGATCATCTCATAGTAGAGTGATTGATCAGTTGGGAGCCTCTATGCATGCTGTGCCTCAAGCATACTGTAACCTGAGCATGCTGAAGTCTAACATGCCCAGATTGAGCACTATGGAACTTTCTGCATCGCAACAAGAAGATCCTTGCTTAGGAGAGATGTGGGTTGCTCTTAATAAACATGATATCACCAGGGTGACCAAGACAAAACATCCACTCATCTCTTTGCTCCTGAGAGAGTGGGAGAAGCTAAAGATGGAAGATGGAGTTATGTACAGGATCACACATCCGCCAAACAAGACTCGCTGCTCAGTTACTTCTTCCAGAGAAGTTCAGAACTATGGTTCTCACGTCGCTGCATGATGACTCAGGTCATTTAGGATTTGACAAGACATATGGACTTGTCAGAGACCGGTTCTACTGGCCACGCATGAAGATGGAAGTAGAAGAGTACTGTAAGTCCTGTGCTCGCTGTGTACAGAGGAAAACACTTCCAAAAGATAGTTGCGCCGCTTGGTCATATGCAAAGTGATGGACCTATGGACCTTGTGTGTATGGATTTCCTGTCCATTGAGCCAGACTCCAGTAACACAGCGAATGTTCTTGTCATTACGGATCATTACACAAGATACGCTCAAGCTTTTCCTACGAAGGATCAGAAAGCATCCACGGTCGCCAAGGTATTGTGGGAGAGGTACTTCATCCATTATGGTCTGCCCAAGAGGATGCATAGTGATCAAGGTAGAGATTTTGAAAGTCGACTCATCCATGAGCTACTGAATATGCTTGGAGTGGAGAAGTCAAGGACAACACCATATCATCCTCAGGGAGATCCGCAACCCGAGAGATTCAACCGAACCTTGTTGAACATGCTTGGAACTCTTGATCCTACACGAAAGAACAAATGGAGTCAGTATGTTGGGCATCTAGTGCACTCGTATAACTGTAGTCGGAATGAAGCGACTGGCTATTCGCCATATTTTTTGATGTTTGGACGTGAAGCTAGATTGCCTGTTGATATTTGTTTTGGAGTCTCAGTGATAGCTCTTCAGAGAGAACTTATCTCAAGTATGTATCTGATATGAAGAAACAGTTACAAGCTACTTACAAACTTGCTGAGAGCACTGCTGGAAAGCAAAACCAAGAAAACAAACAGCGATATGATAAGAAGATCCGCTACACGCAACTTATGCCTGGAGACAGAGTCCTCATACGGAATCTAGGACTGCAAGGAAAACATAAGCTGGCAGATCGCTGGGCCTCTACGCCATATGTGGTGGAAAGTCAGATGTCAAACTTACCTGTGTTTCGTTTGAAGCCTGGAAATTGGAGATGGACCCATTAAGATTCTTCATCGAAACCACCTGCTACCACTGGGGCAGAAAGTGCGCATAGAACCTGTGGTTAACATAGAACCAACACCTGGTAGAAGGACCCTGCAAAGAAGGAGGAAGAGAAAGGGAAATGAAAAGTTGCCTGAAACTGTACTCCCCTCAGAATGATGAGAAAGTTGAAGAGGTTGGAGAATCCAGAAGATGAGAAGGATTTTGACTCAGAAGATGAAGACATCGGAGTATGGTATGAAGTGCCAAATACAAACTGTATAAGCCGAGAAGTGGAAGAGATGTCGGAATCATTTAGCTTGGACTTAGACATAGTTTGGAATCAAATGACAGGGGAACCTGAAAGAGCAGACCAAGTTCTGGAAGTAAAAGAGTCCAGTCAAGAAGCTGAGGTCGCAACTGGAGTTGAAGTAGATGATAATGAGGCATCTAACTCAGTTGAAGAGATTACAGAAGAGGAACGAGAAGTTCAGGGAGAAGTGGAAACTTCGGAGGAAATGGAAGGACCAGGGATAAGAAGATCTCAGAGAGTAAAGAAAGCACCTGGTTTACTTACCTATGATAAACCCGAGTTCCAAGTATAGCCCCAGTTGTCAGATATTGTTCCACATTGTACAAGTGGATTGGATAAGGGAAACACAAATGTATCTCATTTTCAATTATCTAACAAGTTTTGTCTCAGCTGTAGGTTGTAGTTAAGAGTTGACACATTTACTTGTCATTACATCTCACTTATGTTTACAAGTCATGAGGACATGCCTATTTTGGTGGGGGGAGAGTGTAATACCTTGCTAAAACCAAGTATAGAGTTTATTTGTTATAATTCATTGGTATTAGATGTAAAAGGTGATCGAATAGCTCCCTGATTTGTAATGTCATTAATGCATTTCTTTTGAAGCAATGTTTAAAAAATGTACAAGTAAATAGGTTGGTTTATTTTTAAGTTTAAATTTCCCAATGATCTTGTTAAAGTTTTGACCAATGAGGTAACTTGTTAAGTTGTGGCCAATGGGAGAAGTGGACTGGGTTGCTGGGAAGGAAAGAGAGGGAAAAGTTGAGAGGAGAAAGAGGAGAGACGTTAGTGGCGTTGGGGAAGAAAAAAACGACTCCAAGGAACGATAAAGATAAAACAAAACTATACCTACAGAGTTTGTTTAAAGGGAAATCCTGATTTTATTTCTATAAGAAAGTGTTTATTAGTTCGTAAGAAAGACCTAGTAGAGACTGAAGCTGCCGTCACATTGTGGAGACACTCGACATTCTAGAGGTTAGCCTAGCATCGTGCAAGACTTGGAGAGAATTGCTTGTGACGACCAACGAGTTCGGGGTTTCCAACGGATGTCTGTTGCTGCTACGGATTACTGGCTGCATTGATAGCTGTGTTCGCTGTGGATCTTGTGAGGACACCTGCACGGAACTACTATTTTTTCGCTGAGGCATTATCTACAAGTAGTGAGTAACTACAAATGTGTGGTGGACTTCAGGACTTTATGTATGTCGTCATTTTTTTTATGAGCTCCAACGCGCACCCAGGGTTTAAGCAAGCTTGCAAATAATTTGGACATGGGTTGTGGGAAAATCATTGGGGTTTATAATTTGTATTTCTTTTGATGTGATATATTGAACATTTGATTAATATAGATATTGAACCTTATGTCTGTTGTATTGGTGGAGTCATTTACTGTTTCAGTTTCATTTAATGCATGGGAAAGCATATCCTTATACCAATAACCAAGTCTATAATCATTCTATCTGAAGTTAATACCCATTTGTCATTCACCCTAGCAAGTTTACAATAGGGATTCTTATTGGAGATGTCCTTCTCACCTAATATCCCATGCTGTTCAGATATTCTAAATAAGGTAATATCTTGAGAGTCAAATTCGAGCCTGGTGAGAGGG
>NW_025538671.1:0-17579 GCF_020615455.1 Coregonus clupeaformis | reverse complement strand
AGGACCACACACCTCACACACACACAAACACACACACACACATACACATACACACACACAACACATACACACACACACACACACACACACACACACACACACACACACACACACACACACACACACACACACACCCACCACACACACACACACACACACACACACAACACACACACACACACACAACACACACACACACACACACACACACACACAGAACACACACACCCACACCCCCACACACACCAACCCACACACACTTTTCACACACACACCCCACCCCCCACACACACACACACACCCACACACACCAACACACACACACAAACATCACACACCACACACACACCACACACACCACACACACACACACACACACACACACACACACAAACACACACACACACAACACACACACACACACAAAACACACACACGATACACACACACAAAACACACACACACAGAAACCCCCCCACACACACACACACACAAACACACACACACAACCCAAAACCCCACCCCCCACACAAACCCCCCAACACACCCACACACACACACACACACACACCACACACACACAAAACACACACACAACACACACACACACAAAACACACACACACCAAACAACACACACACAAACACACACACACACCCAAACACACACACCAAACACACACACACACAAACACACTACACACAGAAACACACACACACACAAAACACACACACCAACACACACCAACTCACACACGAGTCCCGATGGTACTCTCCAATGTAACCACTACATCTGCTGTAGAGGTGAAAGGTCAGGAGTTCTGCCCCGCCTAAACCCTCTCTTCTCACCTTTTCTAGGAGTGTGTGTTCTGTCTGTGTGTGTGTCTCTATTTTCTTTTTTGTATGTGTGTGTTTTACGGGGGCCAGGGGGGGGGGGGGGTTCTCTCTCTGCTGTGATGAAATCCCCTAACATTTCCTGGGTAGAAGCGCAATATAATATAATACAATACAATACACAATATAATACAATATAATACACAATATAATACACATATTTATATTTCACAATATAATACACAATATAATACACATATAATACAATATAATACAATATAATACAATATAATACACATATATAATATCAATATAATACTTCCAATATAATACACAATATAATACACAATATAATACAATATAATACAATATAATACATATAATACACATTATACACAATATAATACAATATAGCCACAATATAATACAATACAATACCATTACACAATATATTACAATACACAATATAATACACAATACATACACAATATAAACTGTCACGTTACGTCTAATGTCCCTGCGTATATACTACATGTTTATTAACTGATACCTACACAAACAACAAATACACGTAATCAGGTAGCACACACAACATACCCAATACAATACACATACAATACACATTATAATACAATCTATTACCAATATAATACAATACAATTAATACACATATAATACAATATAATACAATACAATACACATATAATCCATCAATCACAATATAATACAATATATCAATACAATCCATATAATACATTATATTACAATATATTACACAATATATTTCAATATAATACAATACATACACCCATATAATACATATATACACTCTTAATACATTACATATAATACAATTACAATACCATATAATACACATACATACCATACCTCAATACACATATAATACATCTATATACAATACATATACATACATATTATAATACACAAACCAATACCACAATATAATACAATACACAATATTAATACAATACACATATAATACTTACATACATATAATCCCTTATCTATGACAGCATGGCGTGATATACTACATGTTTATTAACTGATAAACACCACGACAAAACAACAAATGAAGCGAAAGCTTGATAAGTCCAGTAGCACACACAGCATACCCAATGCAATACACATACAATACATATAATACAATACTAATACCACAGCCACATTACACAATATAATACACAATATAATATAATACAATACACAATATAATACAATATAATACACAATATAACATTTATTTTAAATAAAAAATAAATAACACACTTGTTGATAAATAAAGTATTGAGGCTTATTCCGATTCAATCAAATTCGAGCACCGACTAATCAGGTTTAGATAATATGTACATGTAGGTAGGTTAAAGTACTATGCATAAATTTAACAGAGTGCATAAAAAGAGATGTGGGGGCAGTTGCAAATAGTCTGGGTAACCTGATTAGCTGTTCAGGTCTTATGTGGTAGAACTGTTGAAGCCTTTAATTGGCCGCTCCGTACTTCGTGCTCAGAGACAGTCTATACTAGGGATGGCTGGAGTCTTTGACAATTTTGAGACCTTCCTCTGGCCCCACCTGGTATATGAGGTCCTGGATGCAAAGCTTGTCCCAGTATTCTCCCTCTGTAGTGCCTTCTTTGTAGGGAGGCCAGAACAGTTGCCCAAGACCAGGTGTTATGCAACCAGTCAGATGCTCTGATGATTCCTTAGAGATTTTATATAATCTTTTTCAGTCTCCTGAGGGGAATAGTTTGTTGTGCCACTCTTCACGACTGTCTTGGTGTGTTTGATTCATGATAGTTTGTTGGTAATGTGGACTCTAAACTTAACCTCACCCTGTTCCACTACAGCCCCGTCGTTAAATAATAATACCAATACGCCATTTAGCAGACCTTTTATCCACACTTACAGTCATGCGTCATACATTTTGTTGTAATGGGTGGTCCATCATCCCACCGCATTACAAGCGCCGTGCTCTACCAGCCCTGAGCTACAGGGGGACCACATCACAAGAATGGGGGTGTACTCAGTCCTCTTTTTTTCCTATAGTCCACAATCATCTCCTTTGTCTTGGTCACGTTGAGGGAGGGGTTGTTATCCTGCACCACCCCATTATCACCCTCATCTATATTCTCACGTTGTCTGTGATCAGCCTACCACTGTTTGTGTCGTCAAGTCAAACCCAATGATGATTGTTGATCTTCATTCAGTCATGGGTGAACAGGGGTACAGGAGGGGTTCCACCTCTGTGTTGAGGATCAGTGTGTGTGTTGTTACCTCCCTGCACCTGGGGGCGGCCCGTCTCAGAATCCAGGATCCAGTTGCAGATGTTTAGTCCCAGGATCCTTAACCCAGTGATGAGCTTTAGCACTATGGTGTTGAATGCTGAGCTGTAATCAATAATAACATTCTTTGTTCCTCTTGTCCAGGTGGAAAGGGCAGTGTGTTTTGCATCTCTGTGGGATCTGTTGGGCGTATGCAATTGGAAGGTGGTCTGGGGTTTCTCGGATAATGGTGTTGATGTAGCCATCCCATCCAAAACACTTCATTTGTCTACTGGTAATCATTTAGGCAGGTTATCTTACAGTCCTTGGATGCACGGGACTATGGTGGTCTGCTTGAAACATGTTGATGTCTACAACTCCAGTCAGGACATGTTGAAAATTCAGTAAACACTTGCCAGTTTTGCTCAAGTACACATCCTGTAATCCGTCTGGCCCTGCGCCTTTAATGTTACCTGCTTAAAAGTCTTACTCACATCGGCTATCTATCACCACATAGTCAAACGCTAATTAACTCTCATCACATGCTTCCCGTGTTGTTACCTCCATGCGCATGGTGTCCCATCTGGTAGGCTTGTGTCATGGCTTTCGCTCAAAAATGCTTCCTTTTTAGTCTTTTTTCCCAAGCCCCTCCACATCGCGTCAGAGCCAGTGTAGTATGATTCATTCAGGCCTACAAGATCATATAGATCAGGTTCCCAATACACATTCAGTTTTAGATCATACTGGGATCAGGGTTCAGTACAGCACTATACAGTTTAATAAGGAGATCATGACTGGGGGTCAGGGTTCAACACAACACTATACAGTTTCATATGGTTTCATCCCCATCATAATTTGTATACCTGCACTACAAATGTGTATTCTGTTTGGTTTGATTGTTTAATTGTATATTGAAGAAGTTACACTGGTTTATCCTGTGGGTGCAGGAGCTGCTCTAGAAAATATAGGATAATTACGCAAGGTTGGAACACAGGGTCACAGGAGAGGGTTAGGGAGTCTAAAATTGATATTTTTTGACAACATGGTCACAGGAGAGAGGTTATTATTTATTCCGGGTCCGTAAAATATAATATTACTACGAGGTTGAACAACAGGGTCTACAGGCAAGAGGGTTTAGGAGAAACTCTAGAAAATATAGGATGAATTACAGCGAGGGTTGAATGGGTCCGGAGGTTTAGGGAGAATCTCTAGAAAATATAAAGATGAATTACAGCGAAGGGATTTGACTCATAGGGGAGGGTTAGGGAGAATCTCCCTACAAAATATAGGATGAATTACACTGAGAGGTTGGAACAACAGCAGGGTCATAGGAGGGGTTAGGAAATTAAATATCGGGATCAATTCCGGCGAAGGTTTGGAACAGGCAGGGTCGTCAGGAGAGGGGTTAGGGAGAATCTCTAGAAAATATAAGGATGAATTACGAAGGTTGGAACAACAGAGGTCTGGGAGAGAGGGTTAAAATCTTAAAAATATAGGATGAATTACACTGAGGAGTTTGAACAGCAGGTCTGGAGAGAGGGGTTAGAACTCTAACATATGAATTACAGCGAAAGTTGAACAACAGGGTCATGGGAGGGGGAAGAGGGTTTAGGGAGAATCTCTAGAAAAGGATGGTAGCGAGGCATTTGAACACAGGGTCACCAGGGGGGAGGGTTGGGGCAGAATCTCTAGAAAATACTAGGATAATTACACGAGGGTTGAACGGTCACAGGCGAGGGGGTTTAGAAAACTCTAGAAAATATAGGATAAATTACACTGAGGGATTGAACAACAGGTTCACAGGAGAGAGGGGTTAGGGGAATCTCTAAATATAATATACTTCGGTCGGAGGGTTAGGGAAATCTCTAGGTTCTGTTCGGATTAGAAGCAGCTGGAGGGGGCTTTAAGGCCACAAGCACTCCTTAAGGTCATAAAGGGGGTTGGGGGAGGGTGAGGTCATGAGCAGGGGTTAGGGGTTACTGGAGCAGGAGGAGAAGTGGATGGGTGGGACAGGACAGGATGCCAGTGGGTGTCTAGAAAGGAAAACGCATTATGGTATCTGAGGAGAGAGGAGGGGGGGGGAAGGTTGGGGGGGGGGGGGGGGGGGTGGGGGAGGAGGGGGGTGGGAGGGAGAGAGGGGAGAGGAGGGAGGGAGGGAGGAGGGAGAGGGGGGGGGGGGGAGAGAGAGAGAGGAAGGAGAGGGGGAAGGGGGGGGAGGGGGGGGGGAGAGAGAGAGAGAGAGAGAGAGAGAGAGAGAACGTAGGGGTTGACTAATTAAAGTGTGTGTAGGTTTTTAGATGGTACACGTACCGTTATGTTACCTTACCTAAACTCGGTCTCCTTTACAATATCTATATCCATACTGTCTCTCTCTCTCTCTCTCTCTTTCTCTCTGTCTCTCTCTCTCTCTCTACTCTCTCTCTCTTTCCCTTCTCTCATTCTCTCTCTCTCTCTCTCTCTCTCTCTCTCTCTCTCTCTCTTGCTCTCTCTCTCTCTCTCTCTCTCTCTCTCTTTTTCTTCTCTCTCTCTCATCTCTCTCTCTCTCTCTCTCTCTCTCTCTCTCTCTCTCCCCTCCCTCCCTCTATCCATCTCCACTCCCCCTCTATCCATCTCTCTCTGAGGACAAACAGTCGTCTGTCAGGCTGAATAGCTCCCACCCCACATGCGCACTAAAAGATGAGCACAGCTCCAGTGCTGAAAACCACATCTACAGTGGGCTTGGCCCAAAGGATAGTTGTTCGAGATCCCCCGGGCTGACAGGTGAAACATCTTGAGCAAGGCATAACGTTCTTTCCTTCCTCCCAGGTTCGCAGTTGATAACTAGCTGACTCTGCTACCACTCTCGGTCTTGGGAGTTAGACAAAACAAATATCCAATTCAAACATGCACATCATACACACTTTCACCATTGCACAAATATAAACTTTAACCCCTATCTCCTAGCATCACACACCTACCCCTATCTCTATCAGTAACACTTTAACCCCTATCTCTAACAGTTACCACCCAGCTTTAACCCCTATCTCTAACAGTAACCTTTACCTTTATCTCTAACATAACACACCAGCTTCAACCCTATCTCTATCATACCACCCAGTCCCTTATCTTTACAGTAACATTTCACCCTATTCTACTTAACACCCACTTAACCCCTTCTCTATCGATAACCCCAGCTTCAACCCCTATCTCTAACTTAATTACCACCCACCTATCTCTAACATAACACCCAGCTTTAACTCCCTATCTCTAACATTCCCTACTCAACCTCTCTAACATTACACCCATACACCCCTATCTCTATACCCATACTTCAACCCTATCTCTAACAGTAACACTACAGCTTTAACCCTACTAACTATCTTAACAGTTTTTAACCCCTATCTTTCTTCTAAACAGCAACACCCACCCCTATCTCTTACGTACCCTACTTTATTTCTATTTTTTTTAACCCCTATCTCTAGCAGTTCCACCCACTTTAACCCCTATCTCTAGCAATAACACCCAGCTTTACCCCTACTTCCCCTTAACCACCTATCTCTAACAGTACTCTTTACCCCTATCTCTACAGTACATCAACCCCTACTCTCTATTCCATTACTTTAACTTCTCTACAAACCCATTTACAACCCTATCTCCTAACTACCACCCAGCTTTACCCCTATCTCTAACAACCCCTTTACCCTATCTCTAAACAGTACCTTTCCCACTATCTCTAACTGTAACTTTCCCACTTTAACCCCTATCTCCTAGCAGTAACTTCCAGCTTTAACCCCTATCTCTAAGTGATTACCACCCAGCCCCACAACCTCTATCTCTAACATAACACCCAGCTTTAACCCTATCTCTAAACAATTAACCACCCAACTTTACTCCCTATCTCTAACAATTTCACCCTTTCAACCCTATCTCTAACATAACACTTAGCTTTAACCCTATCTCTAACATATACCTCTACCTTCTCTATCAGTCCCCAACAACCTATCTCCAACAGTCCACTATCTCCTAGCATACCCTTCCTCTCTAACATAATTACTCACCCTATCTCAACGTTTATCTCTATCATTTACACCCTTTACCCCTATCTCTAACAGTAAACTCCCCTATCTCTAACATAACACTAACTTCATATCTCTAACAGTAACTTTTACCCCTACCCCTATCTCTAACAGCTTACAAGCTTTAACCCCTATCTCTAACAGTAACCCCGGCTCAACCCCCTATCTCTAATCCCCTTTTAGCTTTAACCCCCTATCATCGTAACTTTTAGTTCTATCTTATTCCCTTACTGGCCCTATCTCTATGTACCACCCAGCTTTAACCCCTATCTCTAACAGTAACACCCAGCTTTAACCCCTATCTCTAACGTGAACACCGCTTTAACCCCTATCTCTAACAGTAACACCAGCTTTAACCCCTATCTCTAACAGTAACACCAGCTTTTAACCTCCTAGTCTCTAACAGTAACATCCAGCAACCTACCCTATCTCTAACAGTACCACCCAGCTTTAACCCCTATCTCTAACAGTAACACCCAGCTTTAACCCCTATCTCTAACAGTACCACCCAGCTTTAACCCCTATCTCTAACAGTAACACCCAGCTTTAACCCCTATCTCTAACAGTAACACCCAGCTTTAACCCCTATCTCTAACAGTAACACCCAGCTTTAACCACCTATCTCTCTATATCTACGACTATCTATCTCTCTATATATACTATCTATCTCTATATCACTATCTATCTCTATCTATCTACACTATCTAGTCTCTCTATATCTACACTATCTATCTCTTATCTACACTATCTCTCTCTCTACTATCTTCTATATCTACACTATCTATCTCTCTCTATATCTACACTATCTATCTCTCTATATCTACACTATCTATCTCTATATCTACACTATCTATCTCTATATATCTACACTATCTATCTCTCTATATCTACACTATCTATCTCTCTATATCTACACTATCTATCTCTCTATCTACACTATCTATCTCTATATCTACACTATCTATCTCTATATATCTACACTATCTATCTCTCTATATCCATACATCTATCTACTCTCTATATCTACACACTATCTATCTCTCTATATCTACACTATCTATCTCTATATATCTACACTATCTATCTCTCTATATCTACACTATCTATCTCTCTATCTACACTATCTATCTCTATATCTACACTATCTATCTCTCTATATCTACACTATCTATCTCTATATCTACACTATCTATCTCTATATCTACACTATCTATCTCTATATATCTACACTATCTATCTCTATATATCTACACTATCTATCTCTCTATATCTACACTATCTATCTCTCTATATCTACACTATCTATCTCTATATATCTACACTATCTATCTCTCTATATCTACACTATCTATCTCTCTATCTACACTATCTCTCTCTCTATCTACACTATCTATCTCTATATCTACACTAACTATCTCTCTATCTACACTATCTATCTCTATATCTACAATATATATATCTCTATATCTACACTATCTATCTCTATATCTACACTATCTATCTCTCTATATCTACACTATCTATCTCTCTATATCTACACTATCTATCTCTCTATATCTACACTATCTATCTCTCTATCTACACTATCTATCTCTATATCTACACTATCTATCTCTATATATCTACACTATCTATCTCTCTATATCTACACTATCTATCTCTCTATATCTACACTATTCTCTATATCTACACTATCTATCTCTATATCTACACTATCTATCTCTATATATCTACACTATCTATCTCTCTATATCTACACTATCTATCTCTCTATCTACACTATCTATCTCTATATCTACACTATCTATCTCTCTATATCTACACTATCTATCTCTATATATCTACACTATCTATCTCTATATCTACACTATCTATCTCTATATCTACACTATATATCTCTATATATCTACACTATCTATCTCTATATATCTACACTATCAATATCTCTATATCTACACTATCTATCGCGCTATATCTACACTATCTATATCTCTATATCTACACTATCTCTCTATATCTACACTATCTATCTCTCTATATCTACACTATCTATCTCTCTATATCTACACTATCTATCTCTCTATATCTACACTATCTATCTCTCTATCTACACTATCTATCTCTCTATATCTACACTATCTATCTCTCTATATCTACACTATCTATTTCTCTATCTACACTATCTCTATATCTACACTATCTATCTCTCTATATCTACACTATCTATCTCTATATCTACACTACCTATCTCTCTATATCTACACTACCTATCTCTCTATATCTACACTATCTATCTCTCTATATCTACACTATCTATCTCTCTATATCTACACTATCTCTCTCTCTATCTACACTATCTATCTCTATATCTACACTAACTATCTCTCTATCTACACTATCTATCTCTATATCTACAATATATATATCTCTATATCTACACTATCTATCTCTATATCTACACTATCTATCTCTATATCTACACTATCTATCTCTCTATCTACTCTATCTATCTCTCTATATCTACACTATCTTTCTCTCTATCTACACTATCTATCTCTATGTCTACACTATCTATCTCTCTATATCTACACTATATATCTCTATATCTACACTATCTATCTCTCTATCTACAATATCTATCTCTATATCTACACTATCTATCTCTCTATATCTACACTATCTATCTCTATATCTACACTATCTATCTCTATATCTACACTATCTATTTCTATATCTACACTCTCTATCTATCTATCTATCTCTCCCCCCTCCCCATCTCTCTCTCTCTAGGCTACTGTATCTATAGTCTATCTCTATCTCTATCTCTCCCCCTCCCCATCTCTCTCTCTCTAGGCTACTGTATCTATAGTCTATCTATCTATCCCTCTCCCCCTCCCCATCTCTCTCTCTCTAGGCTACTGTATCTATAGTCTATCTATCTATCTCTCCTCCCCATCTCTCTCTCTCTAGGCTACTGTATCTATAGTCTATCTATCTATCTCTCCCCCTCCCCATCTCTCTCTCTCTAGGCTACTGTATCTATAGTCTATCTATCTCTCCCTCCCCCATCTCTCTCTCTCCTAGGCCTCTACTGTATCTATAGTCTATCTATCTATCTCTCCCCCCTCCCCATCTCTCTCTCTCTAGGCTACGTATCTATGTAGTCTATCTATCTATCTCTCCCCTCCCCATCTCTCTCTCTAGGCTACTGTATCTAGCTCATTCTATCTATCTATCTATCCCCTCCCCCATCTCTCTCTCTCTAGGCTACTGTATCTATAGTCTATCTATCTATCTCTCCCCCTCCCATCTCTCTCCTAGGCTACTGTATTATCTATAGTCTATCTATCTCTCCCCCCCTCCCCATCTCTCTCTCCCCCTAGGCTCACTGTATCTATAGTCTACTCTATCTATCTCTCCCCTCTATCTCTCTCTCCTCCTAGGCTACTATCTATAGTCTATCTATCCTCTACTCCCCTCCCCATCTCTCTCTCTAGGGCTACTGTATCTATAGTCTATCTATCTCTCCCCCTCATCTCTCTCTCTCTAGGCTACTGTATCTATGAGTCATCTATCTATCTCCTCCCCCATCTCCTACTCTCTCTGTTTTTCTTTTGTTCTATAGTCTATCTCTCTCTCCCCTCCCATCTCTCTCTCTCTAGGCTACTGTATCTATAGTCTATCCTATCCTATCTCTCTCCCCTCCCCATCTCTCTCTCTCTAGGCTCACTGTATCTATAGTCTATCCTCTCTCCCCCTCATCTCTCTCTCTAGCTGCATCTGCCATAGTCTATCTTCTCTCCTATCTCTCTCTCTCTCAGGCTACTGTATCTATTAGTCTATCTATCTATACTCTCCTCATCATCTCTCTCTCTAGGCTATTGCTATCTATAGTCTATCTACTCTCTCTCTCCCCCTCCCCCATCTCTCTCTAGGCTACTGTATCTATAGTCCTATCTATCTCTACTCCCCTCCCCTCCATCTCTCTCCTCAGGCTCACTGTTATCTATAGTCTATCTATCTCTCTCCCTCCCTCTCTCTCTCTCTAGGCTACTGTATCTATAGTCTATCTATCTTATCTCCCCCTCCCCATCTCTCTAGGCTACTGTATCATAGTCTATCTATCTATCTCTCCCCCTCCCCATCTCTCTCTCTCTAGGCTACTGTATCTATAGTCTATCTATCTATCTCTCTCCCCCTCCCCATCTCTCTCTCTCGGCTACTGTATCTATAGTCCCTATCTATCTATCTCTCCCCACCTCCCATCTCTCTCTCTCTCTAGGCTACTGTATCTATAGTCTATCTATCTATCTCTCCCCTCCCCATCTCTCTCTCTCTCTAGGCTACTGTATCTATAGTCTATCTATCTATCTCCCCCCCATCTCTCTCAGGCTACTGTATCTATAGTCTATCTATCTCTCCCCCTCCCCAATCTCTCTCTAGGCTACTGTGGCCCCATAGTCTATTCTTATCTCTCCTCCCCATCTCTCTAGGCTACTGTATCTATAGTCTATCTATCTATCTCTCCTCCTCATCTTCTCTCTAGGCTACTGTATCTATAGTCTATCTATCTATCTCTCCTCCCCCATCTCTCTCTGAGGCTACTGTATCTATAGTCTATCTATTCCTCCTCCCCATCTCTCTCTCTAGCTACTGTATCTATAGTCTATCTATCTATCTCTCCTCCCCATCTCTCTCTAGGCTACTGTATCTATAGTCTATCTATCTCTCCTCCCCATCTCTCTCTCTCTATGCTACTGTATCTATAGTCTATCTATCTATCTCTCCTCCCCATCTCTCTCTCTCTAGGCTACTGTATCTATAGTCTATCTATCTATCTCCTCCCCATCTCTCTCTAGGCTACTGTATCTATAGTCTATCTATCTATCTCTCCCCTCTCCCCATCTCTCTAGGACTGTATCTAGTTCATTCATTCATTCTCCTCCCCATCTCAGGCTACTGTATCTATAGTCTATCTATCTATCTCTCCCCTCTCATCTCTCTCTCTCTCTAGGCTACTGTATCTATAGTCTTATCTATCTCTCCTCCCCATCTCTTTCTTCTCTAGGCTAACTGTATCTATAGTCTATCTATCTATCTCTCCCCCTCCCCATCTCTCTCTTAGGCTACTGTATCTATAGTCTATCTATCTATCTCTCCTCCCATCTCTCTCTCTCTCTAGGCTACTGTATCTATAGTCTATCTATCTCCTCCTCCCCTATCTCTCTCTCTAGGCTACTGTAACTCCAGGTCTATCTATCTATCTCTCCTCCCCATCTCTCTCTCTAAGGCTACTGTATCTATAGTCTATCTATCTATCTCCTCCCCATCTCTCTCTCTTAGGCTTGTATCTTATAGTCTATCTATCTATCTCTCCTCCCCTGCCTCTCTCTCTCTCTAGGCTACTGTATCTATAGTCTATCTATCTATCTCTCCTCCCCATCTCTTCTCTCTCTAGGGCTACTGTATCTATAGTCTATCTATCTATCTCTCCTCCCCATCTTTCTCTCTCTAGGCTACTGTATCTAGTCTATCTATCTCCTCCTCCCCATCTCTCTCCTCTCTCTAGGCTACTGTATCATAGTCTATCTATCTATCTCTCCCCCCCCCCATCTCTTCTCTAGGCTACTGTATTATAGTCTATCTATCTATCTCCTCCTATCTCTCTCTCTAGGCTACTGTATCTATAGTCTATCTACCCATTTCTCTCCTCCCCATCTCTCTCTCTTAGGCTACTGTATCTATAGTCTATCATCTATCTCTCCTCCCTCATCTTCTCTCTTCTCTAGGCTACTGTATCTATAGTCTATCTATCTATCTCTCCTCCCCATCTCTCTCTAGGCTACTGTATCTATAGTCTATCTATCTATCTCCTCCCCATCTCTCTCTCAGGCTACCCACTTATAGACTATCTATCTCCTCCCCATCTCTCTCCCAGGCTACTGTGACTCCATAGCCTATCTATCTCTCCTCCCAATCTCTCAAGGCTATCTATAGACTATCTATCTCTCCTCCCCATCTCTCTCTCTCTAGGCTACTGTGGCCTATAGTCTATCTATCTCTCCTCCCCATCTCTCTCTTAGGCTACTGTATCTAGTCTATCCTCCTCCCCATCTCTCTCTAGGCTGTATCTATAGCCTCATCTATCTCTCCCTCCCCATCTCTCTCTCTCTAGGCTACTGTATTCTATAGTCTATCTATCTATCTCTCCTCCCCATCTCTCTCTCTAGGCTACTGTATCTATAGTCTATCTATCTATCTCTCCCCTCCCCATCTCTCAAGGCTACTGTATTATAGTCTCATCTATCTCTCCCCTCCCCATCTCTCTCTGAGGCTACTGTATCTATAGTCTATCTATCTCCTCCTCCCATCTCTCTCTCTAGGCTACTGTATCTATAGTCTATCTATCTATCTCTCCTCCCCATCTCTCTCCTCTAGGCTACTGTATCTATAGTCTATCTATCTCTCCTCCTATCTCTCTCTAGGCTACTGTATCTATATAGTCTATCTATCTATCTCTCCCCCTCCCATCTCTCTCAGGCTACTGTATCTAGTTCATCTATCTATCTCTCCTCCCCATCTCTTTCTCTAGGCTACTGTATCTATAGTCTATCTATCTATCTCCTCCCATCTCTCTCTCTAGGCTACTGTATCTATAGTCTATCTATCTATCTCTCTCCCATCCTCCAGGCTACTGTATCTATAGTCTATCTATCTATCTCTCCTCTCCCATCTTCTCTAGGCTACTGTATCTATAGTCTATCTATCTATCTCTCCTCCCCATCTTTCTCTCTAGGCTACTGTATCTATATAGTCTATCTATCTATCTCTCCTCCCCATCTCTCTCTAGGCTACTGTATCTATAGTCTATCTATCTCTCCCTCCCCATCTCTCTCTAGGCTACTGTATTATAGTCTATCTATCTCCCCCCCCCATCTCTCTCTAGGCTACTGTATCTATAGTTCCATCTATTCATCTCCTCCCCATCTCTCTCTTCAGGCTACTGTATCTATAGTTCATCATCTATCTCTCCTCCCCATCTCTCTCTAGCTACTGTATCTATAGTCTATCTATCATCTCTCCTCCCATCTCTCTCTCTGAGGCTACTGTATCTATAGTCTATCTATCTATCTCTCCCCCCTCCCCATCTCTCTCTCTCTAGGCTACTGTATCTATAGTCTATCTATCTATCTCTCCTCCCCCATCTCTCTAGGCTAATATCTATAGTCTATCTATCTATCTCTCCTCCCCATCTCTCTCTCTCTCTCGTCCATCCATATGTGTAACCTGAGCTTTGTGTAATAACAAGCTTTTTAAAATAGATGAATGACTTTATCTGTCTATTCATCCTTGATGGGTCAGGTTTGTACTAACATGCAGGTGTGGTGTGTGTGACGTGGGTGTGTGTGTGTGTGTGTGTGTGTGTGTTATGTGTGTGTGTGTGTGTGTGTGTGTGTGTGTGTGTGTGTGTGTGTGTGGTGTGGTGTGTGTGTGAGTGTGTGGTGTGTGTGTGTGTGTGTGGGTGTGTGTGTGTGTGTGTGTGTGTGTGTGTAGGATGTGTGTGGTGTGTGTGTGGTGGTGTGTGTGTGCTGCAGTTTCTCTCCCCAGTCCTCCTGTATCCATCATTATATATCGAGGCTGTCTGTATCTTGCAGATAGGGACAGACCCACTGGCGTGCCAAGTCTACAGCCATCTCTACACACACACACACACACACACACACACACACACACACACACACAAACACACACACACTCTGCACACACACACACAACATGCCACACAGTCATTCTTCTGCACAGACACATGCATACACACACACACTTCACACACACACACACACACACATACCTGCAACACATGACACACACAGTACTAAAGGCGACTCTCCGGCTTCAATCTACGTACTATATTACAGAGCTTCCAACGCATAGCACTCTTTTCTTCTTCTCTTCTTCAGCCTCTCTGGTCCCGGCACAGAACTGACGGTAAGCTTCAGGACCATGTCTTCTAACGGCGGTTGTACCGGTGGCGGCGACGTCCTGGAGATCCAGCTCGGGCTTATTAATCGCTGGTAATAAATATCTAACGGCTGAAATGTTCGGTTTTAAAATCAATGCGTCCGCCACAGAGCCTGAAGAAGAAACAGATGTGGATATTGAGCAGAACACCGGCGACACTGTGAGACTCTCGCATGGCAGCGTGGTGTTCTCCGGTCACCCGACGGTATTTCTGGGTACTGATAAAGACGGGCAACGTCACTGGGGAGAGCGAGTCTCGAGGCAAAGACTGCAGGTTTGTGCTATTTGCGCATGATGATGGCCGCTGGTCGCTGTTTCCTGAGGCTCCTACGGGAGATACTTCTGGGAGGCATGGGGAGACTGACTGAAGCTGCTTGCCTTAGGTATGGGGGTGGGGGCTGAATTTCATAGACTAGACATAAGAATAGTAAACGTATGGGGGCGGCTCAGTTTCATAGATCAGACATAACATAGTAAACGCATGGGTGGGGGCTGGTTTCATAGACTAGACATAACATAGTAAACGCATGGGGGTTGGTTTTCATGACTAGACATATTATAGTAAAACGATGGGGGCTGGTTTCATAGACTAGACATAACATAGTAAACGTATGGGGGCGCCTGGTTTCATAGACTAAGGCAATATAGTAAACGGATGGGGGCGGCTGTTTCAGAGATTACATAACATAGTAAACGTATGGGGGTTGGTTTATAGATTGTAGTATAATATAGTAAACGTATGGGGGGCGGGGGCTGGTTTCTATAGACTAGATATAACATAGTAAATGTATGGGGGTTGTTTTATAGGACGATATAACATAGTAAACGAAAGGGGGGGTATGCCTGGTTTAAGACTAGACATAATATAGTAAACGTATGGGGGTGCGGTTTGTTTTCATAGACTAGAGCATAACATAGTAAACGACATAAAGGTTTCATAGACTAGACATAACATAGTAAATTGGATGGGGGGGGTTTTTTGTTTCTAGACTAGACATAATGCCATAGTTAAATGATGGGGTTGGTTTCATAGACTAGACATAACATAGTAAACGTATGGGGGTTGTTTCATAGACTAGACATAACATAGTAAACGTATGGGGGGTGCGGCTCGGTTTCATAGACTAGACATAACATAGTAAGCGTAAATGGGATACCCAAATTATTAATGTATGTTACATTTGGTACGGTTACATAAGACAGAAAGGTTAACTTAAAAGGCAAAAATGAAAGGAGGGTGGTTGGTCGTGTGGGTTGTATAAACATCTAGCATGGACAAATTGGAGTATTTTTAGCTTGTTAGAAATCTTTGTAAATTCATTTAGTATGTTAGCTAACCTTTTTTTCCTCGTAACTTTAACTTTAATTCAAATTTCCACTTTCTAATCTCCACCTTTTTAATTTTAATTTTGTTTCAATTTAACTTTTAATTCTAATCTCCACTTCAATCTCTTAATTTTTAATTTAATTTACTTTTAATTTTAATTTTTAATTTAATTTTACTTTTAATTTTATATTTTTTAATTTAAATTCTTATTTTAATTTAAATTTTTAATTTAATTTACTTTTAATTTAATTTTTAATCCCATTTCCCACTTCCTAACCTTTTAACTTTAATCTCCACTTTAACTTTAACCTTTTAATCTAATTTCCTACTTCTAACTTTAATCTTTTAACTTAATCTCCTACTCTTTAACTCTTAATTTTTAATTTAATTCTTATTTTCTTTAATTTAATTTTTAATTTAATTCTTACTTTTAATTTAATTTTTAATTTAATTTTACTTTTAATTTAATTTTTTTAATTTAATTTCTTTTAATTTTTAATTTTTAAAATTTTAATTTAATTTCATTTCCTTAATTTAATTTTTACTCTAATTCTTACTTTAATTTAATTTTTAATTCTAAATTTACTTTTAATTTAATTTTTTTAATTTAATTTCTTACTTTTTAATTTAATTTTTAATTTATTTTACTTTCTTAATTTAATTTTTAATTTAATTTTACTTTTTAATTTTAATTTTTAATTTAATTTTATAATTTCCTTTAATTTAATTTTTAATTTAATTTACTTTTAATTTAATTTTTAATTTAATTTTTACTTTTAATTTAATTTTAATTTCTTTAGCTCTAGCTAAACTTAGCCACCTAGCCAATCGCTAGGGCCACAACTAATTGTAATTTGTAACATGTTGTAGGAATTGCAATTCATAATAATATCATGTTTAATTTGGAATTGTGAACATACGATTACAGAAATGGGTTATGGACATCTACAAATGAATACATGCACGTAAATGTAATATCATAATACTAAATGGGGTGTCTCTTGATTTGCTACAGAAAAATAGAATCAGGTTGGCGGTGTAACATGTATAATAAACATAGATAT
>NW_025538670.1:0-17584 GCF_020615455.1 Coregonus clupeaformis | reverse complement strand
CAATGGTAAATGTTATGTCACCGACCCGGTGCAAAACAGTCACTAATAATTGTCAGAACCCAGAGGATGGGAGGCAGACACAGCAGTACTAGAGATGGTGGTTTAATTAAAGAACAAAATCTTCTGACAAAGAAACTAAATCCACAATGTCCAAAAATAAAGCCAAGAGGCACAAAGAGGAAAACCTCCAAAAAAACAAAAGAAACTCCACAAAGTGGTAAAAAACAGCGAGGGAAAAAACAAACCTCAAAAAGACTACTCAAACAAAAACACAAGAACTAAACCAGAGAACCTCTGGAAAATCCCACCAGAGAAATATCTATATAAAACAAGGCTTGGGCTGGGGCTGGGTACTAACTACGAAACACTGGCTAAGGGAACTGAGGAAACACACAGGGTTTAAATACTAACAAGGGAATGACCTACAGGTGCAAACAATAATTAGAGCAAGAAAAAACAAAAGTACAAAAAAGGTGCAATGGGGACATCTAGTGACCAAAACCGAACAGTCATGGCCAAAACCTGACAGAATCCCTCCTCCTAGGAACGGCTCCTGACAGTTCCTACCAGCCTCTCAGGGTGGAGGGCCCTGAACTGACGAATGAGGTCAGGGTCCAGTATGTCCTTGGCAGGAACCCAGGAGCGCTCCTCGGGACCGTAGCCTTCCCAGTCCACCAGATACTGCCAGGACCGCTGCACCCGGCGGGAATCCAGTATCCGGTGGACGGTATAACCACTGGCCACCGATGACACGGGGCGGGAGGGGGAGGTCTGCCTGCCGGGATAAGGGGAGAAAAACAACAGGTTTTAATAAAGAAATGTGAAATGTTGGATTGATCTTAAGGGATCTGGTAAGTGCAGGAGAAGTAATACGGGATTGGACTCTCCTGGCAATCTTAAAGGGACCGATGAACCTCTGGGGCAGCTTCGAGACTCCACCCACGTAGTGGTAGGTTCTTAGTTGAGAGCCATACTCTCTGGCCGGGTACAGGGTAGGACCGGAACGGCACCTCTGTTGGCTTGTCGTTGGTACTGCTGAGAGGAACGGAAGATTAAGACGTGCCTTCTTCCACGTAAGCTTCGACAGCGTCTGATGAACCTCGAGGCTGAAGAGCACTCTGACTTCTGCCTCCTGGTCCGGGAACAATAGAGGTGCATAATGCCAAACTCCGACACTCATGCGGGGACATCACCAGTGGAGGAGGAGCACAAAGGTGTTGTAGCGACGTACTCGGCCCAAACAATGAAGGGATGACCAAGTGGACGGGTTGTTGGAAACCATGCATCTGAGGGTGGTTTCCAGCTCCTGATTCATCCTCTCAGTTTGGCCATTGGACTCACGGATGGTACCCTGAAGATAAACTGGCCGTGGCTATGAGTTGGCAGAAGGCCTGCCCCAAAAACCTTGAGGCGAACTGGGGACCTCTGTCCCGGGAAACCAATATCTTCACGGAATCCCAAAGACTCGAACACATGGTTAATCACCAACTCAGCTGTTTCCTTGGCAGAAGGTAATTTGGTCAAAAGGAACAAACCTGGCCGCCTTAGAAAACCTGTCGATGATGACTAGGATCGTAGTATTCACCTGATGGGACGGAGGAAAGGCCAGTAATAAAGTCCAACGAGATATGGGACCAGGGTCGGTGGGGAATAGATAGAGGGTGAAGGAAGTCCTTGAGGGCGGAGGTGAGAAGATTTGCCCCTTTTGGCAGCACACGGAACAGGCCTTGATGAAAGTGGCAACGTCTTCTTTTATGGTGGGCCACCAGAACTTACGCTGGATGAACTCCAAGGTGCGCTACGCCCGGGGTGACAGGTGAGGCGAGAGAGTGCCCCCCCCCGAAGGACTTCAGGACCTTGCTGCCTTGGGAACAAACAACCGATAAGCAGGACCTCCTCCAGGGCCGGTTCGATGGCTGAGCTTGTTTCACGGTATCCTCCACTTGCCACGAGATCGGAGCCACGATCTTAGCGGCCGGAAGGACAGTCATGTCAGTATCTTCTCGAATGGCAGGAGAGTAGATTTGTGACAAGGCGTCCGGTTTGAGATTCTTCGGCCGGGTCTATAGGTGAGGATAAACTGAAATCGGCTGAAGAAAAAGAGACCATCGAAAGCTTGTCTGGCGTTCAACCGCTTCCGCCATGCTGGATATACTCCAGATTCTTGTGGTCCGTAAGCACTTGAAACGGTTGAGAAGCCTCGAGCCAGTGTCTCTCCCATTCCTTCAATGCCATCTTAACCGCTAGGAGTTCACGATCCCCACATCGTATTCCTCTCGGCCGGGGTAAGCCGGTGAGAGAAGAAGGCGCAAGGATGAAGCTTCTTGTCTTCACCCCTCTGAGACAGGACAGCTCCAACCCCCAACCTCTGATGCGTCTACCTCCACCACAAAAGGTTCATCCGCCTTGGTGTGTCAGGATGGGAGCAGAGAGGATGCGCTGCTTGAGTCCTTGGAAAAGGCCGTCTCAGCTTCTCTTCCCCCACAGAAACCTTGTGTTGCCACCCTTGGTTACCGCCGAGAGAGGGGCTGCCACCGAGCTGAAGTTCTTGATGAACTTGCGGTAAAAGTTGGTGAAGCCCAGGAACGCTGAACTTCCTTAACGGACTTGGGGGTGGGCCAATCCGCTACCAGCCTCTACCTTCTTGGGGTCCATCTGGACTCGATCCGGGTTCCACTATAAATCCCAGGAATTGTACTCGAGGAGGAATGGAATTCACACTTCTCCGGCTTAACGTACAAATGGCTGTCTAGGAGGCGTTTGAGCACTTGTCTGACATGCTTAGTGTGTTCTTGAAGGGAGCTCGAAAAGATGAGGATGTCATCCAAGTAAACAAACACAAAGATGTTAAGCATATCTCTAAGCACATCGTTTATGAGCTTGGAACACAGCCGGAGCGTTGGTCAGGCGAAGGGCATCACCGAGTATTCGTAGTGACCAGTAGGCGTGTTGCGAAAGCGGTCTTCCACTCGTCCCGGGTTTGATCCGCACAAGATGGTGCGTTCCTGCAGGTCAAGCTTAAGTGAAGACAACTGCTTCCTGGAGCAGCTCAAAGGCTGTGGCCATAAGGGGTAGCGGGTGAAGCGGTTACGGACGGTTATGGCATTGAGTCCCCCGGTAGTCGATGCAAGGTCGTAATCCACCGTCTTTCTTGGCCACAAAGAAAAACCCTGCTCCCGCCGGCGAGGTAGATGGACGCATGAGGCCTGCTGTCAGAGCGTCCTTGATGTAGGTATCCATAGCAGCTGCGTTCGGGAGGAGAAGGGAAAAGATCCGACCCCTGGGAGGGCCGGTCCCGGCAACAGGTCGATGGTGCAATCGTAAGGTCTATGGGGTGTAGTTTGGTGGCCCTCTGTTTTGCCTAAATACCAGTTTGAGGTCATGGTAACACTCGGGAACTCGGGGACAAGTCGATGGATTCTAGAGACTCGGAAGGAGAACTCTGGGAACTCGGGAAGATACAAGTGGCTTCACGTAGGGACCCCACTGCTTGATAGTGCCCACAGACCAGTCGATGCCAGGGTTATGGCTGTAAGCCAGGGATAACCAAGGACGAGAGGAAACTCGGAACAGGAGATCAGATGAAAGTTCATCACTTCCTGGTGTTGGGAAACTGAAAGTCGTAAGGGGGTAGTGGCTACGAGTGACAAGTCCAGATCCCAAAGGACTTCTATCCAACGTAGTAACCCTTATGGGGTCACTTAGAGGTTCAGAAGGAACGCCATTCTCCTTCGCCCAGATCCCATCCATCGAAGTTACCTGCGTCTCCAGAGTCTACCAAGGCTTGAAGAGAAAACTTCGTGGTCGTCCCAGGAAAGGGTAACTGGAATGAGCAGGCGGGAGTTGGATGGATGGGGGAGGTTATGTTTCCGTTACAGTCCTCCCAGGCCTGCACGGGAGAGTGCTTTCCCTGGAGCCGGGACACGTGGAGCGGAAATGGCCCGGTTTGCCGCAATATAGACAGCATCGCTCCCTCATCCGGGGCGGTCTCTCTCAGCCTGGGAGATCGTCCAACCTGCATGGGTTCTGGTGGAGCCAGCGAGGAGGATAAAGGTGGAGACTCGGAGCTGGAACCGATAGGAGCTAGGGTGAGCGGTCTATGGTTTTGTTCCTCTCTCTCTCAGACGCTGGTCTATGTCGTGAACCAACTTGATAAGGGACTCGAGAAGTTGTCCGGTGGTTCCCGAGTGGCCAGTTCATCTTGGATGGTGTCAGAAAGACCCTTCAAAAAACACACTGTGAGCCTCGTCGTTCCGTGCCACTTGCTGCTGCCACGTGCGGAACTGGATGGCATAGTCCCGTCACGCTGCGCCCGACCTTGGCGGAGAGTCAGGAGCTGTTTGGCTGAGTCAGGGCCGTTGGTAGGACCTTGAAACACTCGCAATTCTTCAGCAAAGGTAGAGTAGGCTGGCACATTTGCAGGGACTTTGGGCATCCCACACAGCAGTAGCCCAGGCTAGGGCCTTTTCCGACAGCAGGGTGATGATATATGCTATCTTGGACCGGTCGGTGGAAAAGCGACGATGGTTGCAGCTCAAAGGAGAGAGAACATTGGGTGAAAACCCCTTACAAAACACTCGGATCCCCTGAGAACCGTTGGGGAGGCGGCAGACGAGGTTCAGCCAGGGGATTAACTGCCAGGGGCCCTTGAATCGGATGAACTGGAGCAGAAGCGGTTGCCGGGAAAGTCGATCCGAAATCTGCTTTATGGAAGTCAGCATCTCTGACAGAAGTTGAGAATGTCTAGCCATTAAGGCCTCTTGCTGAACGCAGAGCAGCCTCGTTGGCGTTGGACAGTCCCCCTCATGGTGGGACACATGGGAAAAAGATCCTGGGTACTGGCTGCCTCTTGGGTTCATAATAATGGCTCAGTGTTTCTGTCAAGACCCGGTGCAAGAAACAGTCACTAATAATTGTCAGAACCCAGAGGATGAGGCAGACACAGCAGTACTAGAGATGGTGGTTTAATTAAAGAAACAAAATCTTCAGGCAAAGAAACTAAATCCACAATGTCCAAAAATAAAGCCAAGAGGCACAAAGAGGAAAAACCTCCAAAAAACAAAAGAAACTCCACAAAGTGGTAAAAAACAGCAGGGAAAAAACAAACCTCAAAAGACTACTCAAACAAAACACAAGAACTAAACCAGAGAACCTCTGGAAAAATCCCACCAGAGAAATATCTATATAAACAAGGCTTGGGGCTGGGGCTGGGTGCTAACTACAAACACTGAGCAAGGAACTGAGGAACACACAGGGTTTAAATACTAACAAGGGAATGACCTACAGGTGCAAACAATAATTAGAGCAAGAAAAACAAAAGGTACAAAAAAGGTGCAATGGGGACATCTAGTGACCAAAACCCGAACAGTCATGGCCAAAACCTGACATGTTATTCACAATATACATAGCACATGTGCTCGGTCTCTAACTGTGCATCTCTGAGCTAAGGGTTAACTCAACCATTTAATGCTAGGACATTGATTGCAAAAATATTAGCACTTAGTTCCTTAGCCTCTTAATAATAGCATAACGGTAAACCTAGACACGTGCATCTTAGTATTCCGAGTGGTGACGCAATGCTCGCAACCTTGGCTATACCCACTGGATACGATTCTGGACCTATAGCCTTCGAACAAAAATGGAGTCAGATAGTGCATTTCAACAATTTGTAGTTAGTTTGAGGTTTTTAACTCATTGAAATTTGGAGCTATTGAAAATGTTAACATATTGTCCCATGTATATTGTGTAATTTACCTAAGGTCCCTAACTAGCCCAATATGGATATCCAAAGATGACTTCCAAATTGATGATTTCTTTGTGTGCTGCCAGCTGTGGGCATGTGGGCAGGATTGAAACAAACCCAACCTTCATTTATGTTGTGAATGCGATTGCACAACCACCAAGTCTTACAAAACCCTGTTTTGGATGAGACTGACCAAAAGTATCCTATTTACACTGTAGTCAATTTTGACAGTAGAATATATGTTTCTGACTCATATCAATGCCACTAGGCTGTTTTCTAAATGAGAAGTTGTTTTTTAGGGGCAGTTACTCTTTAACGTTGCTCAATGTGGCTTGGCGAGCCTACAAGATCGTCAATAGATAATATTAGACAATGCAGTTGCTAACTATCTGGTACCAAATGGTGTCTCGTAAATGTGGTGCTAGTTTTTAAATGAATTCCAAAGAGGCAAAAGTAATTCATAGGTTTTTACTATGTAATTACCATTTTACCATGTGATTTATTGGTAAATACCTGGCATACCTGGATTGATGGTTTTCTAACCAAGCCCTCTTTCTGTTCTTCTGTCTTTCTTCCCTCTCTCTCTGTCTCTCTCTCTGTCTCTCTCTCTCTTTGTCTCTTTGTCTCTCTCTCTCTCTCTCTCTCTCTCTCTCTCTCTCTCTCTCTCTCTCTCTCTCTCTCTCTCTCTCTCTCTCTCTCTCTCTCTCTCTCTCTCTCTCTCTCTCTCTCTCTCTCTCTCTCTCTCTCTCTCTCTCTCTCTCTCTCACTCTCACTCTGCAGTCGTGGGATATTTTCTTCCGAGAATGCCAATGCGGGGCGCCACCAGGCGCAGCCTATCAGAGCCCCTCCTCCTCTGGGTGGTGCTGCTCTGGGATTGGCGCGCCTTGGCGATGGTCGGGGTGCAACCTAACGTGGAGAAGCTAGTGGAGGACCATCTGGCTGTACAGTCGCTTGTACGGGCATACCAGGTACTGTACACACACACACACTGACACACTGAGTGTAATACCTGTGTCTAGGAGGTTCCTCTGAACACACACACACACACACACACACACACACACACTGAGTGTCATTGCCCTGTATGTGTCTAGGTGCGGGGGCACCACATAGCCAAGCTGGACCCTCTGGACATCAGTGTGGTAGACTTTGATGAGGCCCCAGTAATGGTGGGCTTGAAGAAAGTTGGTGAGAAACGTGTGCCGCCTGCCTCGCCGCTGCCGTGTGTGCCAACTCTGATTTGGCTTGTTTGTTAACCTTTCTGATTGATTGTCTTTCTTTCTTCTTCCTGTTCTCCCTTCTTTATTTTGTTATCTCTTTCTCTTTTCCTCCCTCTTGCTTTCTTGATTTATTTTGTCTTTCACCTCTTTTTGATTTGTCTTTCCTCCCCTCTGCTCTCTTTTGCTGTTTCATTTTATTTTGTATCTTTTAATTTGTTCCCTCCCTTCTCTCGAACCCGCCTGCCCCCTGTAGATTCGGGGGTCACCACGTGGCACAGCTGGACCCTCTGGGGCATCATGGCTGCCATCGACCCAGGCCCTCCCCCCTCTGACATCATCACCTCCAATGACAAACTGGGTGAGGAGAGGAGGGGAAGGGTAATTGAGACTGATGGGTTTAGGCCTTAAATATAGTCTGTCACCACATATCTAACCCTAACCCACACCCATATCCTCACCCTCCACATGGTTTAACCCACCTGTCACCAGCCTGTCACCCAACTATGTAATTTCCTTAGCGTGTACTATAGCATACATGCTGCTTCTTCTAGCAGTATACTAAACTATATATTTGTCTGTGCTAGTGTTGCATTTGCCATGGGTAAATATTACCATCCCGCCATTTTGTTTAATTCATTCTCAGTCACATTTAGGGCACATAGTCAGATTGTCGTACTGTTAAACCATGGGATCTAGTCATCTCTCCAGGCATACTGTTATCTAATCACCCCGTCCTCCTGCCTGGGTAATCTCTAGGTAATGATCTCCGACAGTACATATAACACACTAGTATTCCACAGTATTCTCTGTACGTGCTAGAGATAAGAGAAGATGAGGTTTGTGGCCACTTTAACCCTTTGAGGACAGAACGTTTTTAGGAACGTCATCATTCCCAGTGTTCTGTGCCGTAATTCTCCAGTGGAATTCCCCCATCGTGGTGTCATCATGGAATCTGTCAGAGATAAGTGTAGAGATAAGATAGATAAGTGTTTCCCCACCCTCGCAACTCATGTAGGGTTAACTGCATAGGGGACTGGGGGTTAAAAGTTCTGACAATGTCATGATGACGTTGTGGACTGGTTGTATTGAGCTGCCTGCTATCTTACAAGGCCTTCACATAGAACAACGCGTCATTGTCAGCACACTATTGTGACGTTCACACAACCAATGAAAGGGAAGGCAGTGAAAGGGTCACTGAGAGTGTGTGTGCATGCATGCGTGAGTGTGTGAGTGAGTGCATATGCATGTGTGTGCACTGAAAGGATTACAGAGTTAAACAAATTGTGATGACATGGAATTTACAGTTGGCCTATTGCTAAGTGGTGTTGGGGTCAAAGAGGTCTCTTCTGCACTCTTAGAAAAAAGGGTTCCAAAGGGGTTCTTCGGCTGTCCATAGGAGAACCCTTTTTGGTTCCAGGTAGAACTCTTTTGGGTTCCATGTAGAACCCTCTGTGTAAAGGGTTCTACATGGATCTCAACAGGGTTCTACCTGGAACCGAAAAGGGTTCTTCAAAGGGTTATCCTTTGGTTCTGTGTGTCTCAAATGAGTATTGTTGAGCTTCAGTAGTGTGTCTGACTGGCTGACTGACTGGCTGTCACTTTTAGCTGATGTCAACAGGGCACTCAACAACTTTGAGGAATGCTAGGCTATATGAAGCAATATCCGGGTTTGTGTGTGGGTTTGAGAGACATCTATGGGTGTGCACCAGAATGTGTGTGCGTGTTTGTGCATGTGTGCGTGTCACCAACCTGTTCGTGTGTACGTTTCACTAATCCATATGTGTGTCTCTCTCTGTGTCCCCCAGACCTCTCTGGGTATAAAGAGCGTCTGTATGATCTCACCTGCTGAAGGTATGGACACAGCCCCTAGACTACAATACCCAGGATCCTCTACTTCCTTTTTAGCTCTGCTACAGCTCCACTCGCTGCTGCGGCCTGATTCCCAAATCGACACCATTGCCCCTGTCTCTCTCGTATTTTGTTGTCTATGCCCCTAAGACTACGCTCTCAGATGGAGAAGCAAGGGTCTAGGGATCAGGTCACAGTATTGGTTTGGAACTGGACCTAAGGATTTCTCTGTAGCATTCAGGTGATGTTTCCCTAGTCCCACTGATGAGTGATGGTAGGAAAGTTCCCTAGTTCTAACTCTTCTTTTATCTCTGGGTTGCTCTGTGGGCAGTTTATTGTAGAAGTAGAGTTGTGTGTGTGTGTGTGTGTGTGTGTGTGTGTGTGTGTGTGTGTGTGTGTGTGTGTGTGTGTGTGTGTGTGTGTGTGTGTGTGTGTGTGTGTGTGTGTGTGTGTGTGTGTCCATACATCCATCCATCCATCCTAGCGGTTAAAAGCGTTGGCCCAGTAATCCAAAGGTTGCTGCTTCGAATCTCCGAGCCCGACTAGGTGAAAAATCATGTGCCCTTGTGCAAGGCACTTAACCCTAATTGCTCCTTTAAGTCACTCTGGATAAGAGCGTCTTCTAAATGACAAAAATTGAAATGTGTGTTTTCAGGGTCAGTGAGAGGGCTGTGTAGACATGTCTCTCCGGCTGCCTCAACTCTTTAACTTGATTAGATTTCATTAAGAGTTCATCTGCTTGGCTGGATTCCCCCCAGTCTCTAGTAAAACAAGTGTCATAGTGTTAGAGAACGCTGCCCTGTTGGTTTATGTACTCCATCCATATCAGGACTGTTACTCATACACCTACAGGGGAGATCCACACACACACCTAAGATTCCTTCTGTAATAAAAGCATATTATAAATGTATTGGCTAAAAGTATAGACTTTGACCTATAGTCTTTCTGTTAAAGTAACTGTCCAGTAAAAATCTATCTTCTAAAAGTTCATATTCTGTTAACTCATAACCAAATAATGTTGTTGACTCGTCCTATACTCGGATTTGTGGCCAAAGCATAAATAATAAAAATATATTTTATAAAAACACCTCAAACTTGTATCTCAAACAGACTGTTTCAAAAATACTTGCTATTTCCTAATAGAACATGATGTCATGTTGGCTCATTGGCTGAGCTTTGGCCAATCAAACGTCTACTCGCATGAATATTTTTAATGACGGGTATATGCCTACACCATTCTGTTGTTAGGTGTACGTGGTACGCCCACACCATTCAAACACCTAAATGCTGCTTTTTAACATACTTACAATTGTTTGGAAGGAAAACTATTTCAATCATATTGTAATTAATTCTAGTTCATTTTTCTTAGAAATCTGGAAACACTGGACAGTTACTTTAACATAACAGAAACAGCTGTTTAGATCATCAGTGCAGCACTGATGCTACCGATGCTCCTAGGTTATACAGACTCAAGCATAACATATGGCAATGGAAACTTTCAATAAAAAACACATGTACAGTGCCTTCAGAAAGTATTCACACCCCTTGACTTTTTCCACATTTTGTTGTGTTACAAGGTGGGATTCAAATGGATTTAATTGTAATTTTTTGTCAATGATTGTCAACGTCTGGGTGAAGTAGTGAAACGGAATCAGGCGCAGGACACAGAACTGAGAAAAGTATGGCTTTACTAAACACAAAGTAAACCATAGCAAACCCTCCACGCAGGGAAGAGCAAAACAACAGCTCAACAGACGACGTAACAACGAACAATCACGCACAAACCCAGGAGGGAAAACAGAGGTAATACAGTGGGGGAAAAAAGTATTTAGTCAGCCACCAATTGTGCAAGTTCTCCCACTTAAAAAGATGAGAGAGGCCTGTAATTTTCATCATAGGTACACGTCAACTATACAGACAAAATTAGAAAAAAATCCTGAAAATCACATTGTAGGATTTTTAATGAATTTATTTGCAAATTATGGTGGAAAATAAGTATTTGGTCAATAACAAAAGTTTCTCAATACTTTGTTATATACCCTTTGTTGGCAATGACACAGATCAAATATTTTCTGTAAGTCTTCACCAAGGTTTTTCACACACTGTTGCTGGTATTTTGGCCCATTCCTCCATGCAGATCTCCTCTAGAGCAGTGATGTTTTGGGGCTGTCGCTGGGCAACACAGACTTTCAACTCCCTCCAAAAGATTTTCTATGGGGTTGAGATCTGGAGACTGGCTAAGCCACTCCAGGACCTTGAAATGCTTCTTACGGCCACTCCTTCGTTGTCCAGTGCGGTGTGTTTGGGATCATTGTCATGCTGAAAGACCCAGCCACGTTTCATCTTCAATGCCCTTGCTGAGGGGAAGGAGGTTTTCACTCAAAATCTCACGAAAACGTGGCCCCCATTCATTCTTTCCTTTACACAGATCAGTCGTCCTGGTCCCCTTTGCAGAAAAACAGCCCCAAAGCATGATGTTTCCACCCCCATGCTTCACGTAGGTATGGTGTTCTTTGGATGCAACTCAGCATTCTTTTGTCCTCCAAACACGCACGAGTTGAGTTTTTTACCAAAAAGTTATATTTTGGTTTCATCTGACCATATGACATTCTCCCAATCCTCTTCTGGATCATCCAAATGCACTCTAGCAGACTTCCGATGGGCCTGGACATGTACTGGCTTAAGCAGGGGGACACGTCTGGCACTGCAGGATTTGAGCCCCTGGCGGCGTAGTGTGTTACTGATGGTAGGCTTTGTTACTTTGGTCCCAGCTCTCTGCAGGTCATTCACTAGGTCCCCCCGTGTGGTTCTGGGATTTTTACTCACCGTTCTTGTGATCATTTTGACCCCATGGGGGTGAGATCTTGGCGTGGAGCCCCAGATCGAGGGAGATTATCAGTTGTCTTGTATGTCTTCCATTTTCTAATAATTGCTCCCACAGTTGATTTCTTCAAACCAAGCTGCTTACCTATTGCAGATTCAGTCTTCCCAGCCTGGTGCAGGTCTACAATTTTGTTTCTGGTGTCCTTTGACAGCTCTTTGGTCTTGGCCATAGTGGAGTTTGAGTGTGACTGTTTGAGGTTGTGGACAGGTGTCTTTTATACTGATAACAAGTTCAAACAGGTGCCATTAATACTGGTAACAGTGGAGGACAGAGGAGCCCTCTTAAAGAAGAAGTTACAGGTCTGTGAGAGCCAGAAATCTTGCTTGTTTGTAGGTGACCAAATACTTATTTTCCACCATAATTTGCAAATAAATTCCTTAAAATCCTACAATGTGATTTTCTGGAAAATAAATTCCTCAATTTGTTTGTCATAATTGATGTGTACCTATGATGAAAATTACAGGCCTCTCTCATCTTTTTAAGTGGGAGAACTTGCACAATTGGTGGCTGACTAAATACTTTTTTTCCCCACTGTATAGGGAAACCAATAAGCCTAATGAGTAACAGGTGTGAATAATAAAGACAGGACTAGTGTGACACAGAAACATCAATCGGTGGCAGCTATACTCTGGTACGACGAACAAGCCTACCCGAGCAAGAAGGAGGGGCAGCCTCAGCTGTATCCGTGACAACGATCTACACAAAATAATCTGTAATGTTAAAGTGAAAGAAAAATTCTAACATTTGTAAAGAAAATTACAAAAAATAAAACACTAATATATCTTCATTACATACATAAGTATTCAACCCCCTGAGTCAATACATGTTATAATCACCTTTGGCAGCGATTACAGCACTAAGTCTTTCTGGGTAAGTCTCTAAGAGCTTTCACACCTGTATTGTGCAAAATATGCACATTCTTTTTTTTTACATTCTTCAAGGTCTGTCAAGTTAGTTGTTGATCATTTCACTAGGCTGATTGATAAGTCAAAACTGTAACTACGCCACTCCAGGAACATTCAATGACGTCTTGGTAAGCTACTCCAGTATATTTGCCTTGTGTTTTGGTTATTGACCTGCTGAAAGGTGAATTTGTCTCCGAGAGTGGTACTTAGTGATTTTTTTGACCCTGGGAGCAGTTTCCCCTTCCTCTCCAGCAACTGAGTTGGAGTTTGGGAAACTTTGCTAGCAAAGATACAGACATTGGGTTTGTGCAGGTTTCTCAAACTCTGTCTTGACCCCAAGGGGTGCATATTTTTGGTTTTTGCCCTAGTACTACACAGCTGATTCAAATAATCAACTTATCATCAAGCTTTGATAATTTTCATCACTGTGTAGTGTTATCAAAATAACTAAACGTGCACCCCTTGGACCAAGTTTGGGAAACGCTGTATGTAGTGACTGGATGTCACGGTTTCGGCCGAGACTGCTCCTCCTCCTGGTTCGGGCAGGCTTCGGCGTTCGCCGTCCCCGGAATACTAGCTGCCACCGTTGTATGTTTCGTGTGTTGATTGCTTTGGTCTGTCTAGTACACCTGTGTCTGGTTGTGTCCTAATTACGTGTCCTATAAGTTCCTTGTTTTGTGTTAGTTAGATTGTGTGTTGTTGTCTGCGTGTCGTTTGGAGCTGCGTATTTTGCGCTCTGTTTGTTTTGTTTTTCGCATGTTTGCGCACTTCCCTCGCCTCTGTTTTTCGAGGTCGTGTTTTGGATATGTATTACTTTGTACGAGTAAAGTTTGTTGGACTAAACCTCTGTGTCCTGCGCCTGACTCCTCCACCACATCCACATCGGTTCCTTTCTGACAGAACAACACACCTAATATGGAGTCAGCAGGATCAGCGGCGGCACCCAGGTCGCTGGAAGAACGGGTCAGTTATCAGGACTCCATGATCCGGCAACTTGAGGCCGTTCTGGGCGAGGTGTCCAACACTCTGCACCGGTTGGCTAATGGAGAGGTGCCCACGTCCCCTTACACCATCCCATCACCACCGGTCAGTCCTCCTCTCTCAGCGCCGGAACCCAGTGGCATTCGGCTCTACCTCCGCGGCATATGACGGTTCTGCAGCCGGGTGTCAGGGGTTTCTCCTGCAGGTAGAACTACTTTACCTGGCTACTATACACCAGCGCCCTCGGGATACGAGCGTCTCCGCCCTCATCTCCTGTCTCTCCGGAAAGGCGTTGGAGGCTGGGCCAACGCCGAATGGAGGGAATAGAGCCGCTACTTCACCTACGCTGAGTTTTCCCACACGCTTCAGGGCAGTCTTCGATCACCCACCTGAAGGGAAGGCGGCGGGGAGCGTCTGTTCACCTCCGACAGGAAGAGGGACGCACAGGAGTTTGCACTGGAGTTCCCGACGTTAGCTGCGGATGCGGGTGGAATGAGAGGCCTCCTCATCGACCAGTCGTGTACCTGCAGAGGACGTTCATCGGAGCTGGCCGTGCAGGGGAACACCAACCTATGCTTCACGACCAGCTGTGTGGACATCTCTATCCGGCTCGATACCCTGCTGGCCACCCGCGGACGTCCCGAGTGGGGGTCGGTCCCATTCCACCCTCCAGCACCTCTCGAGCCAATACCCACGGAGCTCGGGGGTGCTGGCGCTGAGAGAGAGGAGGAGAGAGAACCCGAAGTACCACTCCCTGCACCAACTGTGGCGGTGGAGGACACACCGCGGCCAGGTGCTGGGGAGGGTCTCCCCTGAGAGAGGGGACAACAGGTCACGCACTTCGGGGGAGTCATTTCAGGTGAGTAGGCGACCCCACTTACCCAGAGCTCTCCTGTTGGTCACATGAGTATTCCTGTGATTTTACAGGTGGCACCTTCATTCCCAGCATAAGGCGCTAGTAGATTCAGGCGCAGCTGGGAATTTTATTGATCGGGCATTTTGTTATTGGTTACGGAATTCCCCTTCGGCCGGTGAAGCCCCTTTTTCCTGTCACGCCTTAGAACAGCCGGCGTTGGGGTCGGGGCTGATCAGAGAAGTCACAGCACCACTTATCCCAGATGACGACCTTGGGGGTCATGAGGAGATCATTCAGTTTTATCTGATTGACTCACTCTCCTGCTCCGTGGTGTTGGGGCTTCTGGTTAAGCACCCATGATCTACCATTGCTGTGAAACAGAGGGCTCTTATGAGTGGTCTGCCCAGTGTGTAGGGAGATGTTTAGGTGTGTTTCCTTAGGGGCGACCTCGGTAGAGAGTCCGAACCAAGTGCCCGCAATGCGCATTCCCCCCTGAGTATGAGGACTTAGCACCTGGTGTTCAGCAAAACAGAGGGCAACACGACTACCACCTCATTGACAGGGGGACTGTGCGATAAAATCTCCAAACAGAGCGGCTCTTCCGCGGGAGTCGTGTGTATCCCCTGTCTTCCAAGAGGAGACTGCGGCTATGGAGTCTTACATAGCCGAAGTCCTTGGCACAGGGATACATACGGTCCTCCACTTCCCCGGTTTCCTCGAAGTTTCTTCTTTGTGAAGAAGAAGGATGGGGTTTAGCGCCCGTAGTTATTGATTACCGTAGTCTCAATCAGATCACGGTTAAGTACAGTTACCCTCTTCCACTGATTGCGACTATGACGGAGTCATTACGAGGCGCCAGGTTCTTCACAAGTTGGATCTCAGAGCGCCGTATAATCTGGTGCGCATTAGGGAGGGGGATGAATGGAAAACAGCGTTTAGCACCACCTCGGTCATTATGAGTATCTCATGTCATGCCATACGGGCTAATGAATGCTCCTTCAGTCTTCCAATCCTTTGTTGACCGAGATTTTCCGGGACATGCATGGGCAGGGTGTGGTAGTGTACATCGACGACATCCTAGTGTACTCTTCCACACGAGCGAGCATGTAGCCTAGACGCGAGTGTTGAGAAGAACTGTTGGAGCATGACTTGTATGCCAAGGCAGAGAAATGCCTGTTCTTCCAGGAGTCTGTCTCCTTTTTGGGTTATCGGTTGTCCGCGTCTGGTGTGGGAGATAGAGGTAGACCGTGTGTGCGCGGTGGCGTAATGGCAAACTCAAGTACTGTAAAAGAGGTGCAGCAGTTCTTGGGTTTTGCTAATTACTACCGGAGGTTTATCCGGGCTTTGGACAGGTTGCAGCTCCCATTCGTCCCCTGCTAAAGGGGGTCCGGTTCACTTGCAGTGGTCAGCTGAGGCGGACAGGGCATTTGTCGAAGCTGAAGAACCTGTTCACCTCGGCCCCGGTGCTGGCGCATCCGGATCCCTCTTTGCGTCGAGACCGGTATGGGGCAGTCCTGTCACAACGGTCCAGCACGCCACCTAAGCTCTCGCCCCTGTGCATTCTACTCCAAGAAGCTCAGCTCTGGCAGAGCGCAATTAGTGACGTTGGGGACAGGGAGCTGTTAAAGCTGTAGTCCAGGCCCTAAAGGTGTGGAGGCATTGGCTTGAGGGGGCTCAAATCACCCTTTCCTCATTCTGACCAGTCTGATCAACGCAACCTGGAGTACATCCGTGGCAGCTGGGAGATTGAACCCTCGTCCAGGCTAGGTGGAACATGTTCCTGACCCGGTTTGTTTTTAAGATCACTTACATCCCAGGTCCCAGAAACGGTAAGGCATGACGCCCTGTCCCAAACGGTATGGACACAGAGGAGAAATCCATTGAGCCTACTTCCATACTGCCGGAGTCTTGTCTGGTGGCTCCGGTGGTGAATGGGGAAGTCGAATGCGGAGATCGAGCGGCACTGCGTACTTCCCCGACCCTACTCCCCCGAGTGTCCTGTGGGGCGGACGTACTGGTTCCGCTCGAGGTTCGTGATCGGAGCTTATTTCTGGGCTCATACATCACCCTCCTCTGGACATCCAGGTATTGGCCGGACAGTGCACTGCCTTAGCGTGAAATACTGGTGGCCAACGTTAGCTAAGGATGTGAGGGTTTATGTCTCTGGATGTATTGATACACCATCCAAAGTGTAATTAATAAGTTCACCATGCTCAAAGGGATATTCAATGTCTGCTTTTTTATTTCTACCCATCTACCACAATAGAGGTGCCCTTCTTTGGCGGCGGCATTGGAAAACCACTCCCTGGTCTGTGGTTGAATCTTTGTTGAAATTCATTGCTCGACTGAGGGACCTTACAGATAATTGTATGTGTGGGGTACAGAGATGGTAGTCATTCAAAAATCATGTTAAACACTATTACTGCACACAGTCCTCAACTTATATACTTAATTAAACATGTTTACTCCTACCTATTTAGGCTTGCCATAACAAAGGGGTTAAATACTTATTGACTCAAACATTTCAGCTTTTCAATTTTTTAATAATTTTACAGACGAAGCTCGATTTGATCTTATGTATTAAAATTTGAATTGTGTTTTTACATTGATAAAGTAGAGACTCAGAGCTAGAACATGGTATATCATATACTACAGTTAGACATGGGAAAGTAATTCTGCTTTGAAAATTGATAAACTTGTAACCCACTTTTTGAGAAAATGGCCCTTGAATGTTTTGTATCACTGCACTCTTTTTGTCCACCCATTCAACATCATTCACACCCTCTTAAGCCTTAGCCCCACCCATCTCTTTAAGGATTCAGTGTGACGCCATGTGCAAAACAGAGTAAATCGATCTGTGATGTGCTAAATAACCAAAGATTTCAAGACTAAGTTGGCGTTAAGTTAGCTGGCTAGCCTGTTCAAATAATGAGCATATCATATAGCTGACAACGTGTTACATTGTATTCATTATTACAGGAAAATAAACTCACAACAAGATCATTACTTACAAGTTAATGGCGAGGCTAATTACAGAAAATAGCTTATGGTTGTGAGTGTGATGAAAAATAAAGCAGGAGGCGTTCTACTGGAGAATTTTAGAACTTGACACTGTCTCTTTGGCCCTGGCGTTATATCCTAATTTGA
>NW_025538669.1:7500-17590 GCF_020615455.1 Coregonus clupeaformis | reverse complement strand
ACAGAGTAGCAGCAGCGTGTATGTGAGTGGGTGTGTGGATCGCTAGAGGTAGATACTGTATGTATATGGGTAAGGTGACTAGGCATCAGGATATAAGATAAACAGAGTAGAGGCAGCGTGTATGATGATTGTATGTATGTGAGTGGGTGTGTGTGTAGAGTCAGTATTAATGTATGTGCATATTATGTGTGTGTGAGCAAATGTTGGAGTGAGTGTTTGTGGTCCTCTGTAGGGATGTAGTGCTCGTGGTCCTCTGTAGCTCAGCTGGTAGAGCACGGCGCTTGTAACGCCAAGGTAGTGGGTTCGATCCCCGGGACCACCCATACACAAAAATGTATGCACGCACGACTGTAAGTCGCTTTGGATAAAAGCGTCTGCTAAATGGCATATTATTATTTATATTATTTGTGTTGGACAGAGTATGTTAGCAGAGTTGAGAAGTCAGAAATCCCGCTCATCGCTCATGGAGCTGTGGCGCTCTATGTCCTTTCCAACAGCTCTGCAAAAAACTGCTCTGCGCTTGTCACGTTCGTTGTGTAAAGGATCGGACCAAGGTGCAGCGTGGTATGCGTACATAGTCGTTTATTTTAATAAACACAGACAAAATAACAAAATCCAACAGAACGTGACATTCAAGAGGCTAAACATCAAACAAGCCAAACAGAAACAAGATCCCACAACCTAGGTAGGCAAAATGGCTGCCTAAGTATGATCCCCAATCAGAGACAACAATCGGCAGCTGCCTCTGATTGGGAAAAACCACACCCGCCAACATAGAAATAGATAAACTAGATTATATCCAAATCACACCCTGACCTAACCAAACAGAGAATACAGGTGATCTCTAAGGTCAGGGCGTGACAGCTACAGGAAACAAAACTGCAGCTCCAAATCGCTCCATTCATTAAAATCACAATTTAACGAACGCCCATCTATTTTTGTGACTACCTGGACCTACCATTTTGAAGTATTGAAACCAAACCATATGATTTGAATGACAAGTATTTTAATAAATATGGAAAAGTGAATGTAAGAAGTGCTCATCATTTCAAATGGGCTACATGTCATATTAAACAGAATATAAACACTCTAAATAGGTCAGGAGCCAGACAGGGAGCTTAAGAAGGAACAAAAATTAATTATATTATTATTATTTACAAATTATTTCAAGGCTATAGCCTACAAAGAAATACATTGTGAACATTTGCTAGTGCAACACAATAGGCTGGTAGGAATGTAGTGCTCAAGCATTTAAACAACATTTTGTTTTATTAAATCATTATAGTCAATAAATTGTGCATATAGGCTGTGACTTACTTAGAATTAAATACAAATTAAACAAAAAATGCCTTATTAGGCCTTTGAATTCATTTTTAGAAACAAGACTTTGGCCAGTCTGTGGCCTCAGGCTCTGTGGTGGATGGTGCCCGAAGAACAGGCCAGCAGCGGAGAATATATTATCTCTGCAGAGCCACTGGGGATGCTAAACACTTTTGGCCACTCTTGCCAGGCTGGGCAGAGATGCAGAGTTGTTTTATTATTTTGTTATAGGTAGGCCTAAGGTTTTGAGGCAAAATAACCCAATCAAAACGGAAAGCTCCATGAAAGTGGGAATATGCCATGCCTATTGGGCCAAAAATTAATTATGGACTATTGTATAGATAATAGAACAAAAATGAACTAAACGTTTAAGAGATCAGATTTTTGGTTTATAAATACTTTGCTTCAATGACACACTTAGTTATCTACCCACCTTGTTCCTTTCTTTTAGCATGTCCATGTAGTAAGTACACCATCTTTTTGGGATACGTGTCTTTTCAGATTCCACAATGATTCTTTAGTTGTGGACACTACATCACGGCACTCTCCAACACTCCAGCCTTTGGGAATCTTGCTCTGAGCTCCAGTCAAATTGGGCACACTCCGTTCCTCGCTCCGCTCCAGCTCCACTCAGGTCACATACTCTGGTGTTGTTGTGTCAGTGTGCATGAGTGTGTAGGGCCCTGTGAGTGTGCATAGAGACACTCACAGGGCCCTACAAGGGTCAACTCAGATAGTCCCTGTAGCCATTTTGTTAGCTATTTAGTAAGCTATTTAGCAGTCTTATGGCTTGGGGATAGAAGCTGTTCAGGAGCCTGTTCGTGTCAGACTTGATACACCGGTACCACTTGCCGTACGGAAGCAGAGCAAACAGTCTATGGTTTGGGTGGCTGGAGTCTTTTGCGATTTTCCGGCCCTTCCTTTCACACCCTTGACTACAGCTCAGCGTAGTCCAGGATCCTCTGCAACTGTATCCTGGACTTCCTGACGGGCCGCCCCAGGTGGTAAGGGTAGGCAACAAACACATCTACCCGCTGATCCTCAACACGGGGTCTCAGGGCTGCGTGCTAGTCCCCTCCTGTACTCCCTGTTTACCCACGACTGTGTGGCCAAGCACGACTCCAGCACCATCATTAAGTTTGCCGACAACACAATGGTGGTATGCCTGATCACCGACAACGATGAGACAGCCTATAGTGAGGAGGTCAGAGACCTGGCAGTGTGGTGCCAGGACAACAAACTCTCTCTCAATGTGATCAAGACAAAGGAGCTGATTGTGGACTACAGGAAAAGGAGGGGAGAGCACGCCCCCATTCACATCGACGGGGCTGTAGAAGACAGGTCGAGGGCTTCAAGTTCCTTGGTGTCTACATCACCAACAAACTATCATGGTCCAAACACACCAAGACAGTCGTGAAGAGGTCACGTACAACGCCCTATTCCTCAGGAGATTTGGCATGGGTCCTCAGATCTCAAAATGTTCTACAGCTGCACCATCGAGACATCCTGACTGGTTTATGCATCACTGGTATGACAACAGCTCAGCATCCGACCGTAAGGCACTACAGAGTGTAGTGCGTACAGCCCAGTACATCACTGGGGCCAAGCTTCTGCCATCCAGGACCCTCTATACCAGGCGGTCTCAGAGGAAGGCCCTAAAAAACTGGTCAAAGACTCCAGCCACCCTAATAGACTGTTTCTCTCTGCTACCGCACGGCAATTGGAACCGGAGCGCTAAGTCTAGGTCCAAAAGGCTCCCTAACAGCTTCTACCCCCAAGCCATAAGACTGCTGAACAGTTAATCAAATGGCTACCTGGACTATTTGCATTGACCCCCTTTTTTACGCTGCTGCTACTCGCTGTTTATTATCTATGCATAGTGACTTTACCCTACCTACATGTACATATTACCTCAATTACCCTCGACTCCAACCTGTACCCCCCTTACATTGACTCAGTACAAGTATATAGCCTCGTTATTGTTATTTTATTTTTTACTTTAGTTAATTTAGTAAATATTTTCTTAACTCTTATTTTTCTTAAAACTGCATTGTTGGTTAAAGGCTTGTAAGTAAGCATTTCACAGTAAGGTCTACACCTGTGTTTCAGCGCATGTGACAAATAAAATGTGATTTGATTTGATCCCTTGTAATTATTACAGCAGGTTGTATTCATTAGGTACACTGTAAGCAACCTTTTTCAAAACGTTGCGCTACGCAAAATGAAATGGAGCATTTCTTATAGGACAAGTTCAGATAGTACCTCCCTACAGGTATTGAAATCCCTGTTTCTTCCGTTTGATGACTACTGAATACGACCCAGAGACTAAAGTATTGGACATTTACTGGAGCCGATTTCATGTATGAATGGGGCTTTCTGCTTCACCGCCCACAAGTTGCCCCTCTAAATGCCCATCAGGATGCCGCCATTGTTGTTGACTCATCCATATTCCTCGCTAGCCTGGTCATCAGTTTGTGCTGTCTTGCCAATGGCCATTGTCACACCAAGACAACAGATCAGGGACCAGGCTAATTCCTCACCGTTTTATTTGAGGGATCTGAAATGATCTTCTATTCAATGACATTACATTAGGCTGTGCTCTGTTTTCTATTGCCCTTTGGATAGAGACTGACATTACAGTGGTATTGGCATAGGTGTAGGGATTGTCAATTGGACTGCCTTTATTTGGAATATTCAGAAATCTTCTTCCTGAAAAGGAAATGGATAACATTTATGTCAGGGTATGCCGATATTGAGGCATCAAGCAACAGTTGAAGTCAAGTTTACATTACACTGTTTTTCAACCACTCCACAAATGTCTTGTTAACAAACATAGTTTTGGCAAGTCGGTTAGGACATCTACTTTTGTAGCATGACACAAGTAATTTTTCCAACAATTGTTTACAGACATATTATTTCACTTATAATTAATTGTATCACAATTCCAGTGGGTCAGAAGTTTATATACACTAAGTTGACTGTGCCTTTTAAACAGCTTGGAAAATTCCAGAAAAATGATGTCATGGCTTTAGAAGCTTCTGATAGGCTAATTGACATCATTTGAGTCAATTGGAGGTGTACCTGTGGATGTATTTCAAGGCCTACCTCGAAAAACTCAGTGCCCTCTTTGCTTGACATCATGGGGAAAATCAAAAGAAATCAGCCAAGACCTCAATTGTAGACCTCCATAAGTCTGGTTCATCCTTGGGGGAGCAATTTCCAAACGCCTGAAGGTACCACGTTCATCTGTACAAACAATAGTACGCAAGTGTCAACCTCATAGGACCCGCGGCCGACATACCGCTCAGGAAGGAGACGTGTTCTGTCTCCTAGAGATTAATGTACTTTGGTGCGAAAAAGTGCAAATCAATCCCAGAACAACAGCAAAGGACCTTGTGAAGATGCTGGAGGAAACAGGTACAAAGTATCTATATCCACAGTAAAAACGAGTCCCATATTGACATATCCTGAAAGGCCGCTCAGCAAAGGGAAGAAGCCACTGCTCCAAAATACGCCATAAAAAAGCCAGACTACGGTTTGCAACTGCACATGGGGACAAAAGGATCGGACTTTTGGAGCAATGTCCTCTGGTCCTGATGAAATAAAAATATAACTGTTTGGCCATAATGACCATCGTTATGTTTGGAGGAAAAAGGGGGTTCGCTTGCAAGCCAAAGAACACCATCCCAACCGTGAAGCACGGGGGTGGCACATCATGCTGTGGGGATGCTTGCTGCAGGAGGGACTGGTGCACTTCACAAAATAAATGGCATCATGAGGAAGGAAAATTATGGGATATATTGAAGCAACATCTCCAGGACATCAGTCAGGAAGTTAAAGCTTGGTCGTAAATGGGTCTTCCAATGGACAATGACCCCAAGCATACTTCCAAAGTTGTGGCAAAATGGCTTAAGGACAACAAAGTCAAGGTATTGAGTAGCCATCATCAAAGCCCCTGACCTCAATCCTATAGAAAATGTGTGGGCAGAACTGAAAAGCGTGTGCGAGCAAGGCAGGCCTACAAACCTGACTCAGTTACACCAGCTCTGTCAGGAGGAATGGGCCAAAATTCACCCAACTTAGTGTGGGAAGCTTGTGAAGGCTACACAGAAACGTTTGACCCAAGTTAAACAATTTTAAAGGCAATGCTACCAAATACTAATTGAGTGTATGTAAACTTCTGACCCACATGGGAATGTGATGAAAGAAAAAAGCTCAAATAAATCATTCTCTCTCACTATTATTCTGACATTTCACATTCTTAAAATAAAGTGGTGATCTAACTGACCTAAGACATGGAATTTTTACTAAGATTAAATGTCAGGAATTGTGAAAAAACTGAGTTTAAATGTATTTGGCTAAGGTGTATGTAAACTTCCGACTTCAACTGTATATATCCTACCACTTGGAGCACTGCACAGGTGGTCCACTAGTACTACTATTATACTAATATGATATTAGACAATACTACTACTCTACTCTACTGTACTAGTACTGTACTGACCCCCTCATCCAGGACCACCAGAACAGGAGGGGTTTATTTCTCAGGGTGCTCAGGAAGGGTCTTAACCTCTGCGACTGGCTCGGCAGGCTTTTCAAATAGGTCAGAGGTCAGGGGTTGAGTCACCGGAGTTGTCAGAGGGAGCTGGACATTCCCATAGAGATTTTGGTCACCTCTGTATGTGCTGTATGTTGTGTATTAAACAAATTAATTATGGTGATAAGTTGTTACTGTAACTGTACACACACAACTATAATTCTCACCTTTGACTCCTCCTCAGTCCTCTCTTCTGCTTTCCTCCTCCTGAGACATCTCAAGCTCCTTTTTCAGCTGCCTCCTGAAATGTGTCCATTCTAACACAGAAAATCCATGTCACAGGCAAAGCTGTTATGCCTTAGCTATGTTGTGGCATATCTCATTCATAGAAAATATACAACAAATTCATAAATCCATGGTTTTGCTCAATGTCTTGAGGTGGTCTGGTTGTTTGGCCACTGGTCAGAGTCACTACATACTATTTATCGGCAAGAAGACACTGACTCCAGAGCCGAATCCACCACATTGCAGTTTAAAGACGTTTTCAACTCTTTCTCTAGCTTGTAACGACTCCAGAGCAATGAATGAAGTGTTATCTTTAGTCTGTATCTGGGTAGCTCCTTAGTCAGACAAATAAACTGCAATAGCTTTTACACAAAACAAACGTATAATTACTTTATTAAAAACTTTTAAATGGCTTATGCTGATGGGCAAAGCTATCACAAAGTTTGCTGCTAGCCATATCAACAGCCAATGTCAATAACGTTGGCACCAACCACAGCTAACGACGTTATTAATTTAGCTAACGTTAGCAGCTAGCAAAATAATTGACTCTCTTCTCGTTGGGTTAATTTGTCCTTAATTTCAGGATCCATTGGGCTAAGTATTGATGGGGTCAACAGGTTGCTCGAACGACAGCTCAGTCATTCCCTCTCAAATCGCATTTATGGACTTTTTCAAATACTCTGAATCTGCATAGGGTTTCCAAAATGTTTTGTCAAATGACTGAGGATGCAGCGTCATGCATCGCCATAGAAACGGTGTTACAGCTCATTACTCCTTCCCCCAAAACGTGAAGTGAATAAATAATACGTTTTTTACTTATATTTGAGACAGGGAACATAATGTCTACTATAGTTTCAAATAATATAGGAAAACTTGATAATTCGACATTTGTAGAAATAAGATGTCTTACGAACTCTCACTTTATTATTGACCATTTGTACTATGTACTAGACTAACTGACAAGAGACACCTTCAGTTTATCTCTGTAACGTGATATCAAAGTTAAGGCTCATGGAAGTAAAATAACAATGTTGATACTTTAAAACCCTAATGTCTGATCAATGTAGGTCTTGTTAGCACAGCTCACATAGTAGACATGTCCAGCTGCCTGTTGTGAAACAGTAAACACCAAGCTACAAACAACATGTGACAGTCTGTGATCGGAGATATGAACAGAGTAACATATACTGTAATTGCAATCCCTCTATCATCTACATTTCAAATTATCGGTACGCGAAAGAAGTTATTTAATGTTATTGCACATGTTCTAAGCTCACTAACCTTCCTCACCACACAGCCCACCGCCTCAGGTGAACTTTCGAACCTAATGACCAAAACTAGACCTGTCTCGGCTGTAGTGCCAGGTTTAAAACTAAACAACCTCTCCACTGTGGTAGGCCATTTTCCCTATCAGCCTCAGTCGATACGACTTTGTTTGCAACAAATAGAATATTGTCCTCTCTAAGCTCTCTAGAACAATTGTTGTACCTATGGTTCTGTTGTTGACAAACGTTCCTGCTACCCATGTTGCTTAGGCTAATGTTGATTCTAAGGTGTTTTTTCTCCTCAGTGCCCTTTGGTTTCCTAGCCAAAAAGTGTTTTTAGATATATTCCCTATGGAACAATAGATCATGGCCCCATAGAAATAGAATTAGACAGATAACTCTCATCAAAGGATGAAGTGAAAACACAACCAATTAATTTATTAAAGGCCCAGTGCTGTCAAAATGTGACTTTCCTGTGTTTTATATATTTTCAGATTATGAGATTGGGAATAATTACTGTGAAATTTGAAAATTATGATAATGCAATTTTAGTGTAAGAGCTGTTTAGAAAGACTGGCCTGAAATTTCAGCCTGTAGTTGGTGGATGGAGTTTCGGCCCGCTCTGACAGCCACCAGGCGTGTAAGATTAGTTAATAGACCAATAAGAAAGAGTTCCAAAACTTTTTTACACCAATAACAGCTGGTTTTTCGTTCCCCCACCCATTCAGACCACTCCTAGACAGCTTATCAAAATTATTGCTTGAGAAATTGCGACTTAGCTAAAAGCTGATTTTGTTTATTTTTGAACATTTTAATTGAAAACAATCACAGTAAAGTAGCATAAACTTGTTACCCAGAAATTATTTGATATTGAGATAAAAAATAGCTGCATTGGCCCACTTTAAGCAAAATTAAGTAATTGTAGTTCACCACACTCTACACCATGTAGATGTCATAGGTTGTGAGTAGATAAAGAGAGCATAAAATGTCCTCTTCAGGGACACAACACTTTACTATACTGTATAAACATCATACACATTGTTCCTCTGCTTTCACAACCTGGTTCACTTAACTATTAGAGGCAGTGCTATCAGTTGTGTAACAGGATTCATTTATAAACTCACAGGGGCGACCTTGAGTCAGGGGTGGTAGTGGGTTGTATTCAGGGTCAGGGGGAACTGGGTAATGAAAGAAGAGACTCCTTGTGCTGCATCTCATTAGTCTAATGTGGCTTCCTCTCCTGCTCTCCTTAACTCCCCTTTTCCTTCACTTTACTGAAAGGACAGGGCAGGCAACAACAACTGTATGCATTTGCTGTTTCCTTTGCCCTATCCTGTGTTTTTCTGATCAGTACAGATGAAGGAGAGAACAGGGCAAGGAGACAGCTTCAGATTATTGAGATGCAGCCTCTGTGAGATGAGCGCTTGTGATCTGGTTGCACTTTTGTTAATCAGGGGAGGTGGGCTCATAGACCAGAGGATGCTGAGAGTCAGAGATGTGTCATAGCTACCCCATCCCACCAGACAGCTGCCGTCCCTTATGGCGCTTCTCTCTCTCTCTCTCTCTCTCTCTCTCCTCTCTGCTCTCTAGCTCTCTCGCTCTCCTCGCTCTCTCTCTCTCTCTCTCTCTCTCGTTCTTTCTCGTTCTCTCTCGTTCTCTCTCTCTCTCTCTTTTTGCTCACTCTCCTCTGTCTCTTTCGGCTCTCTCTCGTTCTCTCCCACCTCTCTCTCTCTCTCACTCTCTCGCTCTCTATCGTTCTCGCTCTCTCTCACTCTCTCTCGCTCTCTCTTGCTCTCTCTCTCTCTCGCTTAGCTCTCTGTCTCTGTCTCTCTCTGTCTCTTCTCTGTCCCTCTCTCTCCTCGCTCTTTGCTCTCTCTCTCGCGCTCTCTCTCGTTCCTCGCTCTCTCTCTCTCTCTCTCTCTCTCTCTCTCCTCTCTCTCTTCGCTCTTTCTCTCTCTCTTCGCTCTCTCTCGCTCTCTCTCTCTCTGCTCTCTATCGTTCTCGCTCTCTCTCTCTCTCTCTCTCTCGCTCTCTCTCTGTCTCTGTCTCTCTCTCTGTCTCTCTCTCTCTCTCTCTACCTCTTGCTCTTGCTCTCTCTCTCTCTCTCTCTCTCTCTCTCTCTCTCTCTCTCTCTCTCTCTCTCCGCTAGCTCTCTGTGTCTCCTGTCTCTCTCTGTCTCCCTCTGTCTCTCTCTCTCCGGCTCTGCTCACTCTCTCTCTCTCGCTAGCTCTTCTGTCCTCTGTCTCTCTCTGTCTCTCTGTCCCTCTCTCTCTCGCACTCTGCTCTCTCTCTCTCACTCTCGTTCTCTCTCTCTCTCCTCTCTCTCTCTAGCTCGCTCTCCTAACGCTCTTTCTCGCTCTCTCTCTCTCTCTCTCGTTCTCTCTCTCTGCTCTCTCTCCTCCTTCTCGCTCTCAACTCTCCTCTCGCTCTCTCTCCCTCTCTCTCTCTCTCGCTAGCTCTCTGTCTCTGTCTCTCTCTGTCTCTCTGTCCCTCTCTCTCTCGCTCTCTTGTCTCCTCTCTCGCTCACTCTCGTTTCTCTCGATCTCTCCTCTCTCTCTCCTCGCTTTCGCTCTCTCGCTCCTTTCCTCGCTCTCTCTGCTCTCTATCGTTTCTCGCTCTCTCTCGCTCTCTCTCGCTCTCTCTCTCTCTCTCCTCTCTCTCTCGCTCTCTCTCTCTCTCGCCC
>NW_025538669.1:0-2500 GCF_020615455.1 Coregonus clupeaformis | reverse complement strand
GTTTCTTACTGAACGACATCAGCCTTGGTTTTAGCAGAGTTTAGCTTCTGTTGAGCAGCTTTCAGTTCCTTCTCTCTCTCTCTGCCTCCGCATTCTTCATCTTGTTCTCCAACACCTTGTACTTCTCCTCTGCCTTCTTCTGGACCTCCTTACTACTGCGCAGGGTCTCCTCACACACTCCTCGATGGTCTCTGCGCAGCCTCTCCAGCTCCTCCTGTTGCTTAGGGAAGGAGCTCTGTTGGAGTTTCGCCTGGAGGGATATCTAACTCTTCTGTCTTCATGTGTCTAACTGTTGCTTTAACAAACGATACCTCTCAGCGGTCCCCTTCCAGACCAGACAGTTCTTTGTCCGATTCTGTAGCTCCTTCTCTGTGTCCGGGCACCTGCCATCCCTATCAGAGCCCAGGGCGGGAGTGAGTAACTCCGGAGGATTGCACCTGGAGCCTTCCCAGGATGAGTCTTGCCTCTCGTTTCCGAGGTACTCGGGTTATCCTCTCCTGAGACTTTCTCTCCAGAGTGGGTAAAAGGCTGGGCAGTCTCGTCCAATTAGGGACAGGCGGGGAGGGAATCAACCACCCCATGCCCGTCGTGTGTATGGTTCCCGTGTGCTGGTCATTGTAAGTTCAGTAATGGGGTATTCTCTGGTGTCCCCATGGACACAGGAAACTGGGAGGACTTTCCCCGGGGTCAGAACACGTTGGGCCCACCAAATCCTTACGCACTAGGGTGGCCCGCCCTACCAGAATCCAGTAAGGCCTCCACATCATGGTGATTCACAGTTACCGGGCAGGTGGGGGTCGATCCTGGGCCGCCATCTACGACTCCCAAGAGCGAGGCAAAACAGGTGGTGTGTGGGGTGCTGAGCTGGGAGGACTCGCCAGTGGGCATAGGGTTCCTCGGCTGGTTTCCCACACTGCCAGGAGATATGTCCCATCTCCCCTACACCGATAACACTGTCGAGTTTCCCCCTCCTAAGTAACTACTCTTCTTGAACCCTGGTTTCTAGCTCCCACCCTGGAGCCGGGATAGGGTCCTCGACGTGGCTGGGTTCCGGGACCTTGGGGGTCCTTTGGACCGGGTTCTTCCTCGATTTGTGGTGGGGCCGCACTCCTGGGGTCCGGGGAAGCATTCAGCATCTCCGCTGTGGCCTGGTACTTTTCCACAGCTTCCATGGTCCGATCAGCCGTGGTCAAGGCCTGTTGACTGATGAACCGTTTTGCCTCATAAGGCAGAAGGGCGCGTGGTAACGATCCACCACAACGGCCTCCACCACCGCCGCTGCTGTATTCCTCTGCGGATCAGCCATTTCCTTGCGATTCGGACAAGTTCATGCATCTGCGCCCGAGGAGGTTGGTCTGGTTGGAAGGTCCAGCTGTGAAAGCGCTGGGCCATACCAAACTTTGTGGAGTCCATATCTGCTGAGGATCTCAGACTTCAGGGGCGTCATAGAAGTCAGTAACCTGGTCAGGGCCCAGGTCCCGGACAGCATTCAGCGATTCCCCGGTTAGAAAGGGGGCTAACAGACCAACCCAACTGTTGCTTGGGCCAGGCTTCCCGAGTGGCCGTGGCCTCACAAAATGCATCGCAGGTATGCCCACTCAATGTCATCGGTAGCTCCCATCTTAGATATAAAGTCACTTGCCTTTCTTGGGCGGGGTATTTCTGGACCACCCTCTGTCTCTGCAACTGCAATTCCTCTGCCTTCAGAAGGTTGGCTCTTTTGCTCCTCCAAGAGAGCCACTGTTTGCCCATCTGGGCTTTGCTGGCCAGCAACAAGGGCTTTCAATATGTCCTCCATTTCGAAGTCGTGGGAGCCTCAAAGGCCAACTTTGGAAAACTGGGTGATCAAACCACTGATATCCTCCTCTGACATGCACCTAATGACGCCGATGCCTGTATTCTCCACACTCACCTGTGACGTCACGAGGCTACACAGCTTTCAGCGGATTGCTCAAGTAGTGCGAAGGAGACAAGGTTCAAAACAAACAAGGATTTTATTATAGGTCTTGGGAAATTACGAAAATATAACAAAAATTCTGTTCTCTTGTGGCTCTTTAAGGGTTAGCAGTTCAGGGATGTCTCTTCCACATCCAAAGTCATAATTCTACTAACTCCGATATACTTTTCAGCCTTACTGTAGTCCACGTTGCAGCTAGTGTGGCCAACCAGCAAAAAGTCCTTCCGGGTCTCTCACGTATTTCCACCGGTGCATATATCCAAAGGTGAGTATTTCCCAAAGGTAAGTATCTCCAAATCCTTATATTCCTCATGGAAGTGGACGTGCAGCACTCTTGTCCTCCAGGGAGAGCCAGGTTGAGACTGTGTCTTCACTTCCCAAACCTTCAGCTCATCAGCTCTCATTTGTTTCAGCTACGTGGGAAGATTGGCCATAGAGGGGTGGAGTTCCACCATACCAGCAGATGGAGCCATAGCTGTCTGGGTTTGCAGCCACCTCAGGGGATGTAACGTCCCTCCAGGACACGCCTCTCGTGACATCACA